>NC_056728.1:605496463-605796463 GCF_019279795.1 Protopterus annectens | reverse complement strand
AGCGCAGCGCCGTGGAAATGTGCAGCACTCTAAAAAACAGAAAAAAAAAATAAAAGCCAAAAATAGGCATTTTATTAAAAATATCCATCTGCCATGCAAGTGAATGGCTGGCTGAAGACAACATGGCTACTGAGTAGTGATTGCTAAGGGGGAGAAGCTCAGTGTGAGAGATGTAACCAAGCATTAGTAGGCAATCCTATGCAAATGAGTATAAGGATAGTGAATCCCAAAATCCCAAATTTCCCTGCCATGTGAACCATGTCCCTAGAGTGTAAAAGTAGGATTAGGGGAGTAACAGAGTAGAAGATAGGTGACATCATGAGGGGGGTATGTATCAAAGACTGTAAGCTTATTGGAGCAGAGTGGCATGTGTTTGCTGTGAGTTACTCAGGACTGGAAGAGGCATGTCTACAGTTGTCTGAACTGAAACCCAGAAACCAAAGGTGTATGCTGTGGCTGCAACCAAAGTTTCTTGCAAAGATGCTTACACTGTGTGCGTGCATGTGCGCGCCTGTAAACCCATCTAAGCCTGTGTGCGCGTGTGTGCTCCTGTGTAAGCCTGTGCAAGGCTGTGTAAGCTTGTGTGCGCAGATGTGTACCCACCTAAGCCTGTGTAAGCCTGTGTAAGGCTGAGTGCGCATGTGTGCACTTGTGTGCGCATGTTTGTGCTTGCTTGCTTGGCGCTGCCCCCTGTGAAAACAGAAAGGGAAAAGGAAAGAAAAGTAGTAGTAGGAAGTTAACCAAGGAGAACTAGCAGAGTTGCCAGGTGAAATCAATCAGAATCAGCCAATTACACAGGCAGTACACTATCCCAGCCCAGCCCAGGACTTAAAACTCTGCAAACAACATTCCCCCATGTTTTACTCAGAAACACTGCAACACTGCAGTATACAAAGAGAAGTGAAAACTTAAAAAGCTTAACTGAGACAAAAAAATGTTAGGGGCTGCCATTGCTATTATAAGGCAACATGTGCAAGATGCTGAGGGTGGTGCCATTGCGAATGTTGCTGAGCAACCCACAGTGAGGAGATGGAGAAGAGTGTACAGACTCACGGTAACCTACCAGGGGCTACATGAACTGGAGATAATGGATCACTATAGAGTGGACAGAAAGCTGCTGCAGCAAATTGTTGAGCTGTGCAGGCCACGCCTCACACACAGAACCAACAGAGGGGAACCCATCCCAGTGGAAATCAGGGTATGTGTTGGCCTAAGAATACTAGCAACAGGTACCTTCCAAAGACCAACTGGTGATATGATGGAGATTTCACAGGCATCAGCATCCAGGGTACTGCACCAGTTCCTGAATGCCATTGCAGCACATGTCGGTGATCATGTATATTTCCCCAATTCCCGTGAGTATTGGCCAGCAATATGCATCTCTTCCAGCAAATAGTGGAATACCCTGAGGTGGTGGGTGCAATTGACTGCACGCACATACACATCAAAGCCCCAGCCGGTGATCAGGATAGGGCCTACATCAACCTCAAGGGCTTTCACTCCATCAACTGCCTGGTCATGTGCGATGCCCAGGGCATAATATTGAATGTGTGTGCTGGCTGCCCTGGAAGCTACCACAACTCCCATATCTGGCATCTGACGCAGCTGTACCAGACATTTGCCAGTGGAGACATCCCTGATGGTCACCTAGTGGGGGATGCTGGATACGCACTGGAACCGTGGCTGATGGCACCCATCAGAAATGCACACATACCTGAACAAGAACTCCATAATGAGGCACACGCACAAACACGAAATGTAATTGAGCGTGTGTTTGGGATGCTCAAGTCACGGTTCCGGTGCCTGGACACATCTGGTGGAGCCTTGCAGTACACACCAACTACATGTACCCAAATTGTCATGGTATGTGCCATGCTACACAATATGATCCTGCAAAAACAGCTGCAGCAGGAACAGCATGGGGCAGGGCCAAACAGCCCACCACCATTGCCAAGGCCTGCACAGGCACAGCGTGACTTGGAGGAGGAACAACCTGAGCCTGTCCCAGTAGGCAGAAGGAGGCATGCCCAGTATGCCTTGGCCTTGGCAAAGAGGCAAGACATAGCACATACACTGGCTCAGTAGGAATCCTGAAAATGATACCTCTCTCTGACTCGCACATAAAATAAAAGGGATGCCTAACTTGACACTACCTGTTTTCAAACATGTATAGGGAGTGTAATATGTGCTTCCGACATAGGCAGCCCTGCAGCACCACCGGAGGCATGATTGCCATGTTTTAAGCAATATAAAGCAGTGCTAAGCAGCATCTACCAATATTTAGTATATGAAAACAAAATTTCCCGTGCCAACTAGTGCAATGTTGGGCAACGTTGAGCAATGTTGGGCAAGGTCGTGCAAAGTCTGGTAAACATGCTCATATTAGCTTTACTGTCCCTTAAGCAGTCTGGTCTGCCCAGCATGAAAATAAACAGCAGTGACAGGGCTTGAACCCAGGATAGTGTGCACTATAGTCACATTACTGAACCACTAAGCCATGCTAGCATTGCAGTAATACTGGCACAGCATGACAATTGTACA
This sequence comes from Protopterus annectens, assembly GCF_019279795.1. NCBI lineage: Eukaryota > Metazoa > Chordata > Ceratodontiformes > Protopteridae > Protopterus > Protopterus annectens. The sequence continues at coordinate 605,793,922 of NC_056728.1, read as the reverse complement.
GTAATGCAAACACAAAGAAATGCTGTAACATGCCCCTAAAGATGCATATGGGTAACCTCCCCCACAGGCCTATGCAGACAGAGAACATCAGGCCAGGTGGTGTGATGTGGGTTGTGTAAGCTATGAAGTTGCAATCTAATATATGTGTAATTGGGTGCTAAGAAGTGCAGTACAGTAGTATGCCTCAAGCCAGTACGATAGGCAACAGTACAGACTGAAATGGTGTACCGTACATAGCAGTGCAGGCATAACAAATGTGTATAAGTGTCAGGTGAACCCCTCATTGTATATACACCCACAGTAACAATTAAGTGTGCCCCTGGGTAGAAATGTAGAAAGAATAGCTCTCCCCCCTGTATGTAGAAATGTTTATAAGTCTATGCAAAGTGTCTCATGTAAGCCCTGCAGGCACAGCATGATCCCTGTTGATCTATGACACAAAGGTGAGGCTTGCTGTAAAAATACAACCTGATTTTCCATGCACATATAGTATAAATGTCTATACTGGGCGTGCTCACACACTCCAACGAATGTAGTGGATTTTATTCGGCATCACACAAAAAAGTCATATTGGGCATGCTCACACACTTAAAAAACGAAGCAAATGTCAGGCAACAACATACTGAAAGTTCATACTGGGCATGCTCACACACTTATGCCAAATACAGAGGTAATAATAAGGGATCTATGGACGAATGTGGATAGACATCTCTACTTCCAGAAACACATTCACAAAGTTGTCAGAAAATCATGCTATGTGTTCACACAAACTGCCAAGGTCCGTGCATGTAGGTCAAAGGAGGTTCCCAGTACTCATCAGTCATCAGACCCGTCAGAGAGTACCACAACACACTTGCGATGACTCTGACTAGGCACGTTCAGCAGCCAGAAAGACCACTGAAGTACCCTAACAAGAGGATTACTGGCCTCAAACAGTAGCCCCATGCAACAAGACTGAATGTAACCCAATCTGTACTATTTTGCATACTGTCTACTCAGGAGATCTCTGCGCAACAGACAGGTCCATGTCATGGCTGCACTCAGATCTCTTCTGAGTTACAGCTCAATGGCACTAAATATACAGACCCAACGAATATTGCCAACATCCTGGCAGATATGATCAGTATTAACTGTATCCCCCTCTCACCCATGAAAGAGCACATCTCTATAATGGAAGACTGCAAAGTTGCTGTCATCATGGCTGCACAGGTAAAAAACAATCTCCAAAGCCAGTATCACAGCAGCCATGGGACCAGATAACTTCACAGGCTGTGTACCACACAAACCACAGAATGAACAGGCACCATACTAATGTACCATGTGCATTCATAGCCTCACCTCATGTTTTGTGCCTGTTGAATGGAGCACAGGGACGGTTATCCCACTACACAAGGATGGAGACACCACAGACCCCAGGAACTAGTGCCTCAATTAGCCTGACGAGCCCGCACTTCAAGGCCATGGAATGTATCATCATACAACATATAAAAATTACATTTGTAATCCCCAAACTCTGGACCACAACCATGTTGGGTTTATAAAATGCAGATCATGTCACCTAAACCTGATAGATGACATTGAAGCAGTCAACAGAACCGTCGACAAGGGTAAGGTGTTTCACACAGCCTATGTTGATCCTGCCACGGCTTACAACCCCACCACACACTCTGGAAATATACATAAACCCACTAAACTAGGTATAAATTGCTATGTCACAAGATGTGCTGCCAACAGGCTTACTGACAGAACACACACTGTGAAAGTAGCAGACTCCAAGTATGACTTTGGACCAGTGATGAGTGCAATACCACAAGGTCCAGTCCTGTGTCTTGTCCTGTTTAGTATCTACTTCCCTGAAGTAAACTTCAACATGGAAGGTCTGTGGCTACTGAAGTTTCCAGAGGACTGCAAACTAGGAGCCATAATTGTAAACACTACAGATGTGGACATCCTACAAAAGAGCCTCATTGAGACAGATGGCTGTTGTCAAAGCCATGGGCTCTAGCTCAATGCCAAAAGGTGCATTGTCATCCCCTTTGTTAAAAACTCTGTAGCCAAGAATGACAACATAGGCGGTAATATACTTAACACTGAAAGTGTGACAAGAGACCTTGGGTCACAGGTGGACACTGGACACAACTGTGATAATCACATCCCCACAGTAGTCAGAAAACCCTGCTATGTGGCACACCTCATCACAAAGTGTGTCTTATGCAGAATAGAAGAGGACATTGTTCCCCACTACTCATCACTGACTAGAACTATAATAGAGTACAACGCCACTTTTGCTATGTACTTCACAAGACAACTACAACAACTGGAAAGCCTGCAGCAATACCTCACAAAGAGCATTAGTGGCCTGAAATACATGCCATACACAGACCATCTCAAAATGCTCCATCAGTACTCCCTTGCATATCGCCTACTCAGATGTGTTCACTGCCTAACATACAAAGCTATGTCAAATGCAGAGCTGTTAGACATGCTCCACGTAAACCACTCACAATCCCTCTGACCTTCGGACCCAAAACCACAAGTGAAATGTAAAAGGAAGGGGTGTACCCATTTACCATATGGATACCCCCACCTTCAGGTTAGTGGCACAGCATGAGGCCTTGGAGACCATGCAAGTGCAACTAACATTGGGCAAAGCTGCTCATCAGATTGTAGCCTGCTACAGATCACCTACCTTGTCACAGGAACCTTACTCAGTATTCCTGAGAAAAGTGGAAAATATAAAGGTCCTATCAAACACCATTATATGAGGTGATTATAACTACCCAAACATTGAGTGGGAGAATTACTTGTGTACAACGTCCTTTGCCCAATGTTTCTTAGAGTTTAAAAGCTCTAACACCCTGGAACAGCTGGTCTCCATGCCAACTAGAGGTGACACCATACTGGACATGATCATTACCAACATGGGGTACCAGTGTTCCACAACAGAGATAAGACCCTCGCTGGTAATATCAGATCATAAAGTAATCACACTGGGCATCCATATCCCACACCCCCACCCAGTCAATGAAACCACCGTGAAGACATTTTCAAAAGCAAACTGCACACGTCCCAAGACAAAAGTGGAAAGTTCCAAAGTCCTCTTGCTATAGGAGAATGGTATACAGTCTGCCGAGTCAGTTACAAGTGCATCCTATGAGCATCTACAGGGATGCATGGATCGAGACATCACAAATAAAACCAAGATGCACTCCAACAAAAATAAGAAAACAATCTGGTGGTCGTTGGCCATAAATAAGCTAGACAACAGAAGGAGGAAACTAACACCTGATAGAGCCAACTTCACTAAATGAAAGGCATCACTGATCATCATTAGGAAGAAGCAATGATCGCTCATAAAATAATTCAAGGACACTTTCAAATGACAAATTGCCAAGGACTGTAAGAATAACAACCACAAAGCCTGTGGTAGCTATACCAGACATGTAGGTGTCAACTTCCAAATATGCTGTCAGCTATTGACAAGTGGCAAGGAATACACTCAACAACTTTCATTGCCCACATCCTGGGGGGCATGTTCAGTGTAAACTTCCCCCCATCACCCCCAAAAGGGCCTGTGTCCATCACAGAAGGATGCAGAGCCCCAAACGTCATGGACATGCAGGTAAAGACAGCCCTCTCCAAAGCCAAGAACACAGCATCAATGGGACTGTATAGTGTCCCAGGCTGCGTCTTACACTAGGGCCAAAAGAAACTACACCCTCACCTACATTCACTGCTCAGACTCAGTCGTACCACAGGGCATGTACCCAAAGAATGGCATACACTAACAGTCATCAAGCTCCACAAAGGGGGTACCACAACTGAACCTGGAAACCATTGTCCTATATGTCTATTCAGCCTGGTCTACAAAGCTATTGAGCAAATAGTCATGGAACCTGTAAACAGAGATATTGGGGCCCTCCAGACACTGGACTCTACACAACCTCACCTTGTTAAAGGCAGATCCTGCCTCCTAAACATAGTTGACTTACTTCAAACAGTTACCAAGGACATAGATGGAGGTGAAAGTAGTCCACACAGCCCACCTGGACCTCACTAAGGACTTTTTATACCATTCCCCTCTCTGTCATCATGGACATGCTTACCAGCCTGAACATCAACAGCTATGTCACAAGATGTGTGGCCAAGTGGCTCTCAGATCAAACACACATGTTTAGAGTTGTGGTTGCCATGTACGACTCTAAGACAGTCACAAATGGCATCCCACAGGTCTTGGTCCTGGGACCCCACCTGTTCAGTAGACACTGCTCAGAGGTACAGGCAAGCACGGGAGGAGTATGGCTGAGCAGGTTTGCAGATGACTGCTAACTGTGGTCCATAATCGACTCAATGGCTGACACACACATCCTCCAGAAGGGGCTTACAAAGACAGATACCTGGTGCCAAAACAATGCCCAAGAAGAATAACAAAGAATGCATAGTTATCCCCTTTGGCTAAAACAAAGTGCAAACAAATTACCACATAGGTGGTACTCCAGTATGTATGGAGAAAGTCATGAAGGCCCTGGGGACACAGTTAGATAGTAAACTCTCCTTTGATGATCACATGGCCAAAGTGTTTAGACATTCCTTTTATGTAGCCCACCCAATGTCACTTAATGTAACCCACTTTGTCTAGTCTAATGATGTCACCATCCTACAAATATACCTGTGAAAAACAAAATTCACAGTAATGTGTATAGCTCGCCATGTAAATGCATACACCTGTAGTATCATAAAGCAGTTAAGTAGGGGTTTGAATCCTGCACTTGACAAGTGTGTGTGTGATTACCTTAGAAAGGAGCAACCTTTTTGGAGAGTACTCAAACACCTTAAAAGTGGTATACTAATCATTGTCAGGTCTGATGATGTCACCATCCTACAAATATACCTGTGGAGACGCAAACTCACAATAACGTGTATAGCACGTCGTATAAACATGTACTCTTATAGTAACATAAAACAGTTGAGTAGGGGTTTGAATCTTGCACTTGACAAGTGTGAGTCTGTTTGTGTGTGAACTCCTTGGAGAGGAGCAGTCTTTTTGGGGAGTACTCAAACACCTTAAAAGTGGTATACTAATCGTTGCCAGGTCTGATGATGTCACCATCCTACAAATATACCTGTGGAAAAGAAAACTCACAGTAATGTGTATAGCGTGTCATATAAATGTGTACTCCTGTAATAACATAAAACAATTAGGTAGGAGTTTGAATCCTGCACTTGACAAGTGTGTGTCTGTTTGTATGTGATCCCTTTGGAAAGGAGCAAACTTTATGGAGAGTAGTCAAACACCTTAAAAGTGGTATACTAATCTTTGTCAGGTCTGATGATGTCACCATCCTACAAATACACCTATGGAAAATCGAACTCACAGTAATGTGTATAGAGCATCGTGTTGATACATACTCCTCTCGTATCATGAAGTAGTTAGGTAGTGGTTTGAATCCTGCACTTGGTGAGTGTGTGTGTGTGTGTGTGTGTGTGTGTGTTTGTTCTATGTGTGTGACACTGTTAGTCAATGGGTTGTGGGTTTTACTACTGTATGACATATCAGTATGACACCAGTATGTGCATTGCACATGTGAGTTAGCTGTGTGGCAAATACATACACGTACATGTGACCTCAATTATTGCATGTGTGGGAACCCTGCTTTCTCCAAGAACACATCTGACATCTTTCCAAGAGTGTGCTGCTGCTTTTCAGACCTTAGCTCACATCTGTATGCTTGTGACAAGGCCAGCCACTGCAGTGATCCCTAGCCTAGGTCAACTGTATCACACACCCTCATTACGGTTTCTATAGAATTGTGTGAGTGAGGGTTTATGGCTGAGGTATATGTCAGACCTGTTCAAATGCAGCCGGGTCGATCAATGATGGCTATTCATTATAAGTGTACAACAACCTTTGTGGATATGCATGCAGACCCCTTATTGCTTATGTGATCCACCGAGGGATTCAAACATACCTTTGGAAATGTGATTATCAAAGGAGAGATGATGTACCACTTGGTTGCATGTACACATCGGTACCTGTTCTTCATGGTGGTGGCTACTACCTATGTGGTACTGTGGGGATACTATATTCCATAAAGGTGGATGACTATGCTTTGGTTGGCTTATAGCTTTACAGCATGGGTTTGACAACAGGGTACTGTCTGTGTGATACCCTTGTGGAGGATGTGTGTGTCATCTGGAGAATGCATAATAGGCCACAGTATGCATTACCACATGTGGACAGATATATCCCTACTGTGATTGCTTGTACCTAAGAGAGCTATATGCCAAACAGGAGTGGTCTCAGTAATGGGTGCAGGTGAATACCACTGGTTACCGGCATAGTATAGTACCCAAAGTGTCCAAATATTACTGAGTGTCCTACATCTTTGTGTCAGTTGTCAAGACATCATCTAATGATTGGTTATGGTCAGGCTGTTGAAGTTGTGTATACTACCAGAATGCAAAACAATGACAGACAGTAACAGTATCACCCAGTGCACAGTGTCAAACCATGTCATACAGACATATGTAGTCAAGTTCCGAAATGTGTGTAGTACAATGCATACTGGCCACCAATCGAGACTATGGAGTGTTACTGTGTAATACAGGGCATGTCACCCTGCCCATGTGTCCACTATGCACGTACATGCAGACAGTGCACCTCCACCATTTTCACAAATGTACACCTGCAAATCTGTGCCACACACATCCCACACATACTGTCCACTCTCTAACACATGCTGCCAATACTACACACATCAGTCAAGTGGCACGTGGGTGAACAATACACTATTGGAACTAACCCTGGTGTAAACATTACTACCTTGACAATCATAGCTTACATGCATCATACCTGCTCAGCTACACCTTCAAGCATATCATTACACTTTACTGCTAACAACATGCTAACATTGCTATACTGCTATAAAGTCACCCTGTGCATCAGCACCATGGTAGCCGGTTCCTGCATCGATGTTACCAATGACAGGAGGTGGCACAGGATTCATCATATGCACAGGGTGTGTTGTTAATTTGCCAGAGGCCTACAGTGAGCCATACATTCGACATGTATGTGCGTGTGTGCGTGTGTGCGTGTGCGCGTGTGTGTGTGTGTGAGTGTGTGTGTGTGTGTGTGTGAGGGCCAAGAGTACTGCTATGGGCCAATGTTGATGTAATGTGTGCGCGTATGTGGTAGCCCTAGGTGTCTTGTTCATGTGTGTTTGTGTCTGCATGCACCAGTTCCACCATGTGGCTGCCATATATGGGTATTTGTTGGACAGCCACAGACTGTGCCTGCCAGGCTTTACAGATCACCGTCTCTGGCCATGGATACGGTACCTGTGCCTGGCAGGGGTGCTACTAACACTATCAGGTACTAAGCCTGACTGGGTACTATTCCTAGAGGTAGATGGATGTACACTGGACCCAGGTCCCTGCTGGGACTGTCCAGAGCCATGTGCACGTGGTCTTCTAGGACGGTCTATGGACAACCCACCCCCAACATTGCTGGGGCTGGTACTTGCCATACGGGAGCGGCTGTGACTTGAGGGATATCTGCGGCGACTGCCAGCTGCTGATGTTGCTGGCATATGTCCACGTCCACGTCTCACCCATCCCTCACTGTCCTGATACATGGACATGACATTGCAGAGGACATCTAATGTCTCACCCCAATGTCTATCCATGACCTCAGTGTAATTACAGATGGCACCTGCTAGGTCATGGATACTGTCATTTAAAGTGGTGTTATGTGCCTTCTGTGCCTGTGCCTCCATGACAGCCTGGAACATGCATGAGGTTGTAAGACCTGTGACACATCTGCCAGGGGCATGATGACCAGCAGTGCTCTGATGAGAACCCCTGGACATCTGCCTATGTGGTACCGTCCCAGACCTCTGAGTATGGCAGCTGTGTCTGGATGCATGTGCCATAGGTACCACATTGTCCTGGCCATTGCTGACTGTAGACTGTCCCTCGGCTAAGGGATGTGCATGGATGGGGTGGACAGCTGTGTACTGTCGATTGGTGGCCCAACGACAGACCCTGGCAAACATGCCTGTGCCTCAACACATCTATCTTCATTATCACTATTTGACTTAGTGACATCAGATTTCCTGCTGCAGTGAACCAGCTCAACATCAGCACCTGTAAGAGGAAGACAGGAAACACACTTTACGACCTGTACATGATGTCAGAACACATGCACACATGCACACATGAACACATGCACACATGAACACTTGCACACATGCACACATGAAAACATGAACACATGCACGCATGCACACATGCACACATGCACAAATGAACACATGAACACACAAACACATGCACGCATGCACACATGAACACACGAACACATGCGCACATGAACACATGAACACACAATCACATGCACACATGCACACATGCACACATGAACACATGCACACATGCACACATGAACACATGCACACATGCACACATGAACACATGGACACATGCACACATGCACACATGCACACATGGGCACATGATCACATGAACACATGCGCACATGAACACATGCACACATGAACACATGCACACATACACACAAATACACTCCTCAGTAAAGCAGAGACACACACACACCACCAGCAATCCAGAACATACCCAATAGCAGTTGATGGTGGGGTACAGTATCACAAGACAAACAGTCATATCACACATGTCAGCATGCAGGACGTGTGTTGCTCAACAGCATGCAGTGCGAGTGTAGACAGTCCTTGTTAATAACAGTATACATGGCGTTGATGCATGTGTGTTGTTGTTCAGTGATTGTCCTCACACTGGAATGCAATGTGTACATGGACACAACATTGATGTGCAAGTATTACAAGCTCTTTAATGTGCTGTGCACCATCACTCACAGGTATACATACCATGGCTGGATGTTTATCTGTGTGTCACATAGATATCTCTTACTGATTAGAGCATCTGTGTCTTTAGAAGATAATTGTGGGCACGGGTTTAGCTCATGCATGCTATGTATACCACAGCATGAGTGGTGTGTGTATACCTGATGGAATACCATTGCCAACATAGCTATTGTACAGTAGTTATGGTGAGTGTAGAACATATTGCGAACATGCCAGTGCCAGCCATGACATGGCATGCTACAACACAACTGCAACATTAAACACCACACATACCCAATGTGTGTCATGTGACCTATACACTCAGTAGCATTGCAAGACATGTATGTGTCACTTTGTGCAAATGTTGATTGCTATGCATATTGTGTATAGGTGCATATGTTTGCACACACACAACACTGAGGTGTATAGCAATGAATGCTATGTGTAGTACTGTGGTTACTGTAACTGGATGGTGTGTTGTACCAAGAGTCATCATCATGCAGCATAATGTTATCACTCAAGGCTAATTATGTGTGCCAGACCGGCACCTATCATGCTCTACCTGAACCGCAGTACCATGGCTACATTCACCATTTCACAGACAGTTGTTACATGGGTTTGTAAGGTGCCCAGTAGGGAGCATTGCCTATCATGAAAGTGTTGTGTGGTGGAAAGTGTCGCACTGCTCCATGACAGGCCTGTACCCCTCAGGTATATTATGTGCGCTGTGTGGATGACATTTGGGATACTGGAGTGTGACCTTACAGCATGTGTCTGAATACACCATGTGTAGCATATTAACATGCACTGCGTATGACGGAGCTGTGTATGTTGTGTGCATGTGTATCGACTGCCTATCCAATGTCCACTATAGTGTAGCCACAATTGTTTGGGATGCTCTGTGTATTGCATGTGTTTAGGCAGCCACTCACGTTACTAAGATGTGCATAGTCTCACAGTAAACATGCACAGCATGCATTATGCGTAGGAGTGTTACATGTGTACATGGCCTACACCTCACCTATGACATGTACATTTTGTAAGCGATATTAAATGTAGAACACACTCACCAGCATGGGGCTGCTGCCTTGCTGTCACACCAGAGGGACCTACAAGGATATGAAACAGTTTGTCAGTGACAACAACTGTGGCATTGCTACTGTGGGTTGGCAATCTTACAGTAGCACAATGGTTGACAGTCACAGGCCAAAACATCATGTTCCAAATTATCAGTATTGAACAACACCAGGCTCCACATCTTCTAACTACACAGTACACATCTCACATATGCATGATCTAACAATAGAGGTAACAGTAGTCTACAGATATGCCATCTTACCTGCATGCTCCATGTGAACTCGCTGTGTGGCTCCGGCCTCCATGATGATGCACATGTGCTGTTGTTGTTGTTGGCCGGGAGCCCCCAGGCTCAAGAGCAGCTCCTCCACTCTGGTGGGGTGAGTGGGTGGCAACCCCACCACCTGTGGCAAGCTGTTGCCTACGGACATCAGAGGCACGCTGCCAGACATGTCAAAGTAAATCACTGCAGTGATGTTGTACCTGCTCATAAGTCCGGTTATGCATGCCTGTTTCATTTATCCTACAGACAACATCTTGCCACAGCATAGTCCGCTCATGCTGTTCCTGGTTGGTTCTTGAAAATAGCAGGGTATACTGTTGGATGAGACAGTTGGTTAAAATCTCATCCTCTGCACGGCTATAGGCTGGATTGCGATGGTGGTACATGACCCTGGAAGACAATAAAACAATATGTGTGAGCAAGTCATGTGGCGCACTTAACATTCTACAATACAGATATCACTGAACTACCATCAATAGCAAACTATTGTCTGTCCGAGGATACACACTTTCAATACCACATATCAGTGCCCAACCCACAAATGCCTGACAGTGCCTGACACGCTCTATATATTAAAACATTTTCTGCACAGCAACTAAGAGAAACCACTATGTAAGACTATGCAACAGTACATGGCACACTGTATGTGACACAATGCACTACCTAGCCACAGGAGGTATATATCAAGTTAATGCATAACAAAATATGTAATCCATTGCAAGGATTGTAAAGTCCAGTATTACAGTATTACCAGTATACCACACTAGTTGTTGATGGAAAACCCCTGCCTACAATATGTGCACATTCGTGACTATAGGTGGCATACTGCTGTACTAGACTATACATGTTGCTAGATACGCACTTATATCCTGTAACACAAATATGACTGAGGGCATGTTACAGGCATACCCACACACACATCAGACATACATACAGGACACAGAGGTATGGCAACCCAGATGAGCTTTATGTGTGTAACATACAGTACTGCGTGTCAGTACTTACAAACCCTTATGCCTGAGGTATGTAATATATGAGGACTACAGGGAACACACAAAACAGTGTTTCCAAGCAATGTGGACATACACCATACTGTGCTGTTTAGGCCTACAGCTTCAGGTAGTACTACAGTTCATACAGGGGTATGATTCACCAGCAGTAACAATCAATGAGCATACATGTACTGCTTTATCCTGCAATGGCACACCCCAGTTAACACAAAGGGACTAAGTCAGACCGCATGCCATACTGCGTTTTCTGGCTAGCAAAAGCATGCACATCTTTTGCTGGGATCAGAGCTAGGACACATAATACCATGACAGAAACAGTTCCCCACTAAGCTATCCCACATATACACAACTGTAACACATTCACCAACACATTCACCATCACACTCCGTCAACCTCACATAGCAATTATTGCAACAAGTACATGTGGGTGTGTATTGGTTCATAGGTAGGTAATAGGCTATTGGCCCTAGGGCCTATAGAAGCCTAGCCAGATGGTACCCTGGCCTTTGACACCCAAGTAATTTCCTTTCATGTGTCCCTGTCAAGCAGAGCCACAAAGATGATTCCCAGGGTGTATTTCCTATCTCCCATCCAATCATCAAGACTATTCATGACGAGTGCTACTGAGGGGCTTTGTTTGCTATTGATAGGTAGTTTGTTCCAGAGTATGGGATGTCTCTGAGATAGGAATCTATCCCTCCAGCATGTTCTGTTTATTGAGGTGACAAGGTTTAGGTCCCTAGAGCATGTAGCTCATAGGGATTGTGATCTGTTTATGTGGAGCATGTCCAACAGCTCTGGGTTTGACATAGCTTTGTATGTTAGGCAGAGGTCACCTCTGGGTTGCCGGTATGCGACACAGTCTAGCTGTGGTTTTGTAAGAACGTCTGCATAGGGCATCTGTTTGAGGACAGTATTACTCTTTGTGAGGTATGCCTGTGGCCTTTCCAGTTGCTGTAGATGTCTTGTGAGGTACATACCAGAAGGGTCATTGTACTCTATAATGGGTTTTGTGAGTGATGAGTAGAGGGGAACACTGACCTCTTTTTCCCTAGATGACACAGCTTTTGTGATGAGGTGTGTCATGTAGACAGATTACATGACTAGTGTGGCACTATGATTATAAAGGGGGAGACTACTGTCCACCTGTGTCCCATGATCTCTTATCACACTTTCGGTGTTAAGTCAACTACCACTTATGCGGTAGTTCGTGGGTGCAGAGTATTTAGAAAAGGGATGCCAATGAATTTCAGACATTGAGCTTGAGGCCATGGCTTTGTTACCAGGCATCTGTCACAGTAAATATTACTCAGTCTCTCCCTCTCTCTCTCTCTCTCTCTCTATATATATATATATATATATATATATATATATATATATATATATGCACACACACACATACATATAAACATCCATTGGTGTACATATAGATATACATATAGGCACATATACAGTCCACCTTTCATGGTGGGAATATCAATTATGTGAAGTATGTGAGGTATACAGTTATGTAATGATATTGCACAGTCTTATGCGAAATGCATTGAAGGTGTTCTCAGCCCATGTGGCTTTAGCAGGCCTCGCTGGCTGCAACACTGCAAACCTAACAAATCACACCCACAGTGTTTAACCACCACACGTCATATACCAGCAATGTATGCTGGCTTGTTTGCCACACACTACTACCTACATACAAATATGCACATAACAACCTTCACCAACATGTATATGACCCCCCTTCAGAAACAGTTGCAGTATGTCCCTTGCTCTATGCACATGTACAGATGCTTATATATCTGACACTAATATATCTCTCCATATGTGTGTACCATAGACACACAAGGTCCACACTGTTGTAAGTCCCTGGACCTCATGGCTGACCTGTTGGGCCTTGCTGCAACATGAACAGGTGTCATGTGTGAGCACACAGTATTATTAGAGGGTGTATACATATCTGCAAATGCTAGATTAGCATACTAGCCTGGTACAGCAGTTGCCAATGCTAAGCTACACGTTTACATGACTATCATGCATGTGTTACTCTGTCACATCCATGGTTATATAGCTGTATGCGCTACTCCCCCAAACAGCCATTGTCCACCATACTATACAGAACACAGATAACATGGTTCAGATGTTTGACATTTAATGCTGAGCCACATATATCACACTTATGTCCCACTGCACACAGCTACACATTGATTTGTCCATGGCAGTAGTTATGCAGGGCATCTGTGCATAGATACGTACTGCTGCCACATATCGATGTTTCAAAGTATGTAGAGTGGTCTTCAAATACATTTACTACATGCCAGTAAATACATATCTGTTACATACCTTTCCTTTGTATGAGTTCGTAGTTTTCACTTTGCTGTATCTTTGGTTTAATGTATTTTTTTTTTTATTTTTATTTTTTTTATTATTATTTATTAGTTTATTATATATTTTTTCCCACTGGTGTGGGTGGGGGTGTGAGTCTCCCTCACTCTCTCTGTCTCTGTGTGTGTCTCTCTCTCTCTCTCTCTCTCTCTCTCTCTCACCATCTGCAATGGGATGATTGCATGTGTGGCCAGCAGGTACAGCCTGCTTTTATAGGTATCTGCACATGTGCATGTGATGGCCTCTGCTTCAATTGGTGGCCACCATTTGGTAATTGCATGCAGCCTGCTGTGAGGTAATTGCAGTACTCACTGTCATAGCAACCCAACGCTATACATTGCTATGTCAGGTAGGCGTAGCCCTTTCAGCTTTCCAAAGTGGGGCCCATGCTTGTTTGCTGTGCACACCGTTGTGTAAGTCAGAAGGTTGGTATAGTTCTTATATCTGAAGCTAGGGGTGTAGCCAGTGATATAAATGTTATACTCAGACCTGAATGTTGCCAGTTCCACAACACAGTTGTCAGTGTAGAATTGTACTCACCCCTACAAATGCTAACACAAGATACATGGGAGTATGTAGTTTCTTTTCTACTTATACAATTAACTGCCATATAAAAGTAGTTATTGAGATGTATTCATTTGGCACATGAACTGTTTGTGAACTGTTATACTGTGAATATTTATTTACTCACTTTTGAACAGTTTGTGCTTTCTTAGTGTTGACATTAGCACAGGCTACTCAAGAAAACTGGACAAATTTCTGTACTGAGTTTGCCTACCTACATCCTTGGTAGACCCTGAACACACAGGTTTATTGTACATTTGGGTAGGGGTGCAGTAGGACAGAGAGCATTACGTATTAATGTGTGAACTTTATCTTGCTGGACATAAAGGGTTGCTGTGTATCTGTTAGTTTACCAAGGCAAGTAATCTGTCTGCGTAGCTCCCAACTGTGGACCTATCCAGATGGTAGCCAGAGGTTAGCCTGTTATTCTTTGTGCACCACACTGGTCTTTTCAGCACTGGAACAATGGCATTGACACAGTTGGTTGCTACCAGTACATGGCTTGGTATTTCAGTGTTGTACTCCTACATAAGGGTATGCTTCTGGTACTCCTTCCAAAGCTATTTGCACAGTGTGTAACAGCAGAATAGCTGATATGCCTGTGTGTGTCTGCCTCTGCCAGGCCTCTCAAACACTCAGGTACATATTTGAACATACTCAGGGAAAATTAGGTCGAAGTGAGGTACACCTTTACAATATTAGAAACATTAGGTTGATACTTTGAGGGAACCAGAGCATATGGATTAATACACATTTCCTGAAGTACAAGCGGTGTCTAACTCTTACTTATTGTCATTATTCATTAAGTGTAATTCACCACCTTTCTGCCTAACTTCAGTAGCTTTCAGTGGGATTCAGAGGGACACAGCCAAAACCTGTCTCAGAATCAGGGACATGCCTGAAAATTAGTCACAGTTGGGAAGTATGGCCTCTGCCCTTATCAGATATGCTAGTGTTTGTCCTGCTATGATACTGTGTCGGGGTTGTAAAATGCTGCTGTAACATTTTTTATCCTGCTAAAATGGCTGGTTCACTTTTCACAGTCATGTAATGCAATTCCACAAGAACTGCTGATAAAGATCCACAGAACAGGATTTGTATTATGGCATTCCTATTTGTCCTTTACATTCACTCATTCTGATGCATGATATATTGATTTCAGCACCAATTTGCTGTATGTTTACCATGGCTCAGTGGTACTTCATGCAGTCTAGTGTGTAAAAGGTCCGGGGTTCAAGACTGACAGAGGTATTTTATTTTGCTGCTAAGCAGAACAAGGGCCCTGACACACAGAGTGACTAAGGCACTTTTAAGCAGTTATAAGCGGGTTTGCGTGGGTTTGCGCAATGCTTAGCTAAGCGCACACAAGCTTAGCTAAGCGCACACAAGCACACACAGGCACACGCTCATGCAAACCTGCTAACTACTGCTTAAAAGTGCTTACTCCCGCTAACCCCCCCCCCGCTCATTTCTTTGAAAGAAAAGAAAATGGGGAGCTAGGAAAGTGGTGAAAAAGGGGCACAAAGAGGGAAAGACAGTAGGGAAAAAAGCTTGGGATGTGCAGGACGGGTGTAGGGAAGGTCCATAGCTGCCCATTTCTTTAACAGCAACACCTGTGCATATACTAGTAATTTGAAGGGAAATTTAAAACCTTCCACCCCTGAGAGAGGGGTGAGGACAACGAAGTATGTTGTACTGCCAATTAAATTTCAGTTTCTGTATCCAGTGGACATGTGTGCAAAATGGGTAGCTATGTATGGGGCATAATTTTTTTGTGGGAGCAGATTGCCCTTTTTTTTTTCAGGTGCGAGTAGAATGTGGGGTAGGGGAAGTAGGTATATTTTGGGAAGTAGGTTGGGGAGGTAAACAAACAAGACAAGCAAGACACATGCAGGGGCAGAGTATGACACATGGGGTGGGTGAACACCATTGACCGGGAAGGGTGTTTGGAAATCGCAAGCCCATGAACCCACAGATGGCAACAGTGGAACTGAGATCCCCATCCATGGGCAGTCACCACTGCACCTTCACAGCCCGGAGGGTGACTGTGCTGGGGGCTGCATAGGAGGGGCAGGCTCACCCTTGACTCGCGCCACTCTTGCCTCGAGCTGGCATAGAAGATCCACGACTGAACACTCGATCTCCCTACGCACCACAGACTGGACCACTTGGAGGGTGATAGGTGGCCCTCCTCCAACCACACTTGCACAGGGGGATGAGCCCCATCCCCTGCAGCACTTCCACCCAAAGGTTGCACAGGACCAATGGAGGAGGAGGTCCTGGGCTGGACACCGGAACTGCTGGTGCCAGTTGCCATTGCCAGCTGAGGTGGGTCCACTTGGACCAGCCTTGCCATACATTCTATGTTTAGGAGGAGTTAATGACAATATGGGTTAGTAATAGCCAACAGCATTCCAATTTAGTGTAACAGCATACAGTAGTATTCCCGTTAACCCAACACACCAGAGTTCCAACAGTTGAACAGCAAGCATAACACATGCATATATAGAACAACAGTGGACATTCCAACAGCATGCAGGATTGATTGGTGGCAACAGGCCACCAAGATTGTGGTATGTGAACAGGGCACATGCATCGAAGTAAATGCAGATATTTATAAACCAATAGGACATGTGTCCCAACAAATGTTATGAGATTAGACTTACCCATTGAGGTGTGGGATTGCATTGTTTATGCACATACAGTAGGGTGTAAAAAGATACCTCCATTAACAACCTATATACACTTATAGTTTACACTGCATTCCTATTGACTGCAGTTATATATCCCCTACATGTATTATTACACTAGGCAATGTCTGTTAAATTGTGAAATGGGTTTTGCTAATTCTTGATATACCTGGCCTGTATCTGACATACAAACTGTCCTGGATGCAGATGTTACTGCTACATATTTATATTTTTCATTTATATTTCTGTATCTACATATCTGGATATGTTTAGGTGACATTATCAGGTATATGTTGACAGCCCCCTACATTTCTAGCAGCACACCGACATTTCTGGGGAACACAATAACAAGCTACTCATGTGCCAGATTAACCTGTACATGCCGGCCATGAACCAACAGTTGAGGACTGTATATATGCTTAACAGCTACTGGCACTCCCTTCATCAACTTTATGTGGGCCTACCCATGTGTGGGTTGACTGCACTTAATACAACAGTACTATTTCTATAATGCAAGGGTACAGCAACATATCAAAGAAAGTGACACGGACACACTCCAGGAATTATACCTTTATTAATTACATTACACACTTTTCTAGTGGCGCTCTCATTTATTTGATATATCAGTGCATGCAGAGGTCCTTTATTCAAGACATATTATACCTTTATTAATGGTTTACAACACCTTTTCATGCTGTCTCACTTATTTTATATAACAGTACATGCAGAGAAGTTATTCCACACTTATTATACCTTTATTAATGGGTTACAACACTCTTTTTCAGGCTCTCTCACTACTTTTATATGACCACGCATGCAGAATAATTACTAACCTGCCTGGTGGCGCAGCCTTAGCAGCCTTTCTGCATAGGCTTGCTAATTCGTAGCATGGACACCTGCAGCTGTGAAGTAAATGAAGGGATATTGAGATATGCCTATCCATAATATAGACTACAATAGCAATTCTTACATACTTCATTCCATGGCTACATACTCAGTAGTGAGGCATTTTCCATTCCACGGGCCTCCTGTATCCACTGGTTCAGTCGGTCCTCCTTGCATCTCTTCAGGTCTGCGTAGTGGTGTCTGACCTGCTCACCAGTCCGAGGGACGCCTGTGGCACTGGTGAGATCATGTGCTAAATCCTTCCAGGCTTCCGCTTTGTACTCAGTGCCCTGAAACTGGCCCTGCAGGAGTCTTGCATCATGATGATGGACAAGGAGCCAAACCATAACTTTTGACTCCTCAATGTCCCATCGTTGCACTCGAAAACGAGAGCCCTCTCCAACACCGACCATACTGTCTGCAGATGGGAGCTATAACCAGTTATGGCAATTATTCCCACCTATGGAGCTTAAACATGTCTCATTTCCCACACTTATTTGTGATTGGCCGGTTTTGAAAAATCTCAGCTAAGAGCAAACCTGCTTAGCAATGAGTAAACTTCCATTGATATATATGAGTGTGTTGGAAATGCATCCATCTTTAAAGCTGTTATGGCTTAGTGGTTTAGTATTGTGATTATGGTGCACAGTATCCCGGGTTCGAGGCCTGTTATTGCGTTTTATTTTACTACTGGCCAGACCGGATAGGAAGTGTGGCTGTGTTTAGCCGACTTTGCTCAGCTTTGCCCAACGTTGCTCGATGTTGCTCTACACTGCCCAATGTTGCCCGACGTTGCCCAATGTTGTGCTAGTTAGTGCGGTGCGCAGCTCCACGCAAAACTATTGTGCTAGTTAAAGCAGTGCTAAGCTATAAGCAATTATACTTCACTGTGCTTAATACTAGTAAACTTTGCTTAGCAGTGCTTCACATTACATATGCATTTATCAGTATGCATGACAATTCCACCTTCTTATATATATATATATATATATATATATATATATATATATATATATATATATGTGTATATATATATATATATATATATATATATATATATATATATATATAAAATAGGCCATTTCAATGCATTTTACTGAAATTTAAAAGGTAACTGTCAGGAATTCTTTTTATGCACACACTTCATACAGAAAATAGGAAGGGGAGTGGCGGGACTCAAACTGGGAATGCCCCCTCTTTGTGCGAGAGCTCCACCACTACACTATTTGGCTTAATTTGCATATAAGTAGTTTACTATCCTCTTCGATGTCTACACTGCTAACTGTAGCTAAGCAATGGGCAAACCCGCACATACACGCGCAAATACGGGCAGTTATATTGGGAATGTTAAAAAAAAAAAGGAAAGCTTTACATTTTAAACTTGTACAGGGATTTAGAATGTGGGGGAGTGTAGTGTTGGGTATGTAGATTTTTTTTTTTCTTTTTTTCATTTCAGTTGACATTTGCTGTTTAGGCACTTGCAGCGCGCCCTCATGAATATGCATGACTCGTTGACATCATACTCTTAGACTGCAGTGTCCATGTAAGACTTAGTCTTACACGGAGGATTAGTGAATCCCAGCCATTTACTTTCTGACATGGTTCAAAGTGTTAGTAATTATGTAACTGCTTTGAGGAGGCATCCCATTTCCATCAAATAAATGATATTCATAATTATGAGCATAGGATTTCAGAAGGTGTGGTTTTGTCATGTTATAGATAGACTGGTAAAGATATAAACACATATATAAATACATAAATAAATATATTGTATACCTTATTGCTTTTCTTTTGGGAGCTAAAGTTGATAAGCTTCCTCAAATGACTCTACATATAAATATAATAAGGTAGTTTTCCATTTCCCGAGATAACAAATAATGGAAGCCCTGTTGCATTTTACTTGCATTTGTTTGATCTGCCTGCTCTTTTTAAATGTTCATGATGTGTATTGTCACTATATTAGTCAGAGTGTGGTTCATAGCTCTCAACCTCTTAGAGCAAGAAATCTGAACAAAGCATAAATAATGGGGGACAAAGGCCGAAAAATAAGGACAAATTTTAAATATTGCTCGTGCAAACTTAGGAAGTCGATAGAATAACAAGTTTTGCACTAGCATGACTTTTCTGAAGGGTATGAAGTTGGAATATGTCTCATTATTTTCTGACTTCATTCCTGAATCATTTGCCAATAATTTGACAGAAAACCACAATTTTATGAGTAACAGGCCAAACATATTAGGCAAAAATGTGGAAATTCTGTGAAAATCTGCACATTTAAGAGGTATGCTGAAGTTTCATCAGCTACTATTAACATGAAAAAAAATATTTCATGAACATCAGGAGTAAATAATGCCAACTCATTAAATATAACTAGTAGCTACTAGTAAAGTAAAAAAAAAATTCACAAAAGTCAGGAGTAAATAACGCCAACTCACTAAATATAACCATATGTTCTGGTCTGTTGTAATCCTGTCATAGGCTGTATTTATGTTATCTGATGCATTTATTTTAGAAGAAGTGAGCCAATCTAATGTTGATGTAATTACTTTCAAATTAAAAAAAAAAAATAACCCAAATACAGCAGTGCTTATTTGCTACAATTTCTCAGGGACATTCATCCCTCCCCTCACCTACTAGTCCAGATGGCAGTAGAGAAGATTGTACTACCGTTTATCATATGTACCATCCAATCTGTTTCAATATCTAATTTACAGTTAATGCCACTGTCATCTCAAATAATTACCATGAGATCTGTTTCAGTAACTGATTACTTTACAATGTGTACCACCACCTTTGCAGAGATTGTGTGCCTTTTTTCATGCGTATTACCTGAAGAGTCTGCTGCTTCTGTTTTTAACTCCCTGTTGTAACAGCAGTGCTGTTTCAATGTCATGAGTTGGAGGAATTGGAGTTCTGTAGTATTATACTATTCTACTAAGGACATGCTGGAAATATACAGCTACTATAGATGTGACAATAGATGTCAGGTCCTGCTTACTTTACTAAATCAGCAACATAAAGGGAGGATTCCCAAACATAAGTTTGTAGACTCAGCATACTGTAACAGACTATGGCAGTACCTGTAACTGCTAGTAAATGAGAAAATGCCAGCTATAATGAAAAGTGGCCTAGAAGCTGAAGAGCACAAAGCGCAGATCAACTATTTAACGGCACTAGTAGTCCAATGATATCATTTTGTAGATTGCAGCCATCCTAAGGAAAAACACTCTGCATAGGATTGACTTGCATATTGACAGTAAGGTTGGAACTGGTAATCATTTTCACTGTGCAGCCAATGAGTTTAAATCTGTAAGTCTTCACTTAACATTTGTCCATAAAGGAGACATGTCAGTAACCTGACAACCATTTATAATCAACACAATAAATTTTACCATCTGTACTCAGATAGGTATCAAAAATTGTTTTGCTATCAAAATTGTGAACTACATAATCCAGAAAATCATAACCCTGAGACCATAATACTGAAATACCAAAATGCTAAAGACCACAGTACTGAACTCCCAGACCACCCCCCACAGGACACATGTTATAGTACAAGTTCCTAGGTTCACACCCCTGAAGGAACCTGTTTAGCACTCTCTTCTTGGTTCACACTAGTACAGGTATTCAGTATTTGAGATTTTTAGACATTATGCTCTTCAGAGTTTTGGTTCTTCCATGTTATATTATTGGGATTATGGTTATCAGGATTGTGTGGTTCAAGATTATGATAGTAACCTCAACAATCATTTGCCCCTTCCTAATCCTTCCAAGTTTGCTTTAAATAGTTTTGAGTCTGTACTTCCCTTCCTTCTGGCTCATACATGATTAAGCCTTGGTATCCCCCCTTTCTCTGCAGCTCCAATAAGTCTATTCCTTCTCCATTATTGGGACTTTCTAATGAGATAATACAAGTTATACTGTATCATGGAGGATAGTCAAGTGGAAATATGGACTAGAAAGATACATAAAGTACCATCCCATGCTAAAGTATAACATATTTAAATCATATAACCTGTCTTTATTCCAGGCATTTCCTCATTTCCTTTCAAAAGCCAATCTATTTTCCCTAATCAGCCAACACGGCTTTAGTCCTTTTCATAGCATTACTACTACTATAATGTCTTTCACTAATACAGTAAATAACCACAGAAATAATGGAAAATTTGTCTCAGCCATCTTTCTTGATCTTTCAAAGGCCTTCAGCATGATCTTACATAATAAACTTATTAATGTTCCTTCTCAGCTAAATCTCAGTGAAGACATCATTGCCTGGTTCCAAAATTACCTAACAGGTTGACAGTAGGAACTCTCCCCCCTAGTGCTAGTTACCCCAGGAGTTCCCCAAGGCTCCAGCCTTGGGCCTCTCTTGTTCTCTGTTTTTACCAATAACCTTCGGTTCTCAGCTGGATTGCCTTCTGTGCAGAGTCTGCATGTCCTCCTCGTGGTTGAGTGAACATTAAAGACATGCAGGTAGGTACGTGCATGTGTGGGTGTTCCTTCTTTAAAGGTTGGGTGCCGGGCTGACAACTTGACACTAAAAATCCACTTCCAATCATTAGCAGACCGGTGATCTGCTGTGGCAACCCCTAACCGGGAAAAGCCAAAATACTTTTTTTTCATACTTCTACACTTTATGCTTTAGTCATCCAATACGCAGATGACTCTACACTAATATGTGCTGCTTCTTCCCTTCAGGAACTCCAGTCACAAACTCCAGCCTTCTTTCTGTCCGTCAAAGCATGGATTACTAATTCACAACTAATACTGAACCCTAATAAAACTGAACTACTGCTCTTCCAACCTACAGGAAACACTTCACTGACACTCCTATTTAATAGCATATCCAAAAATAATACTACTGTCTTCCCTGTCACTTATACCAAACCAGACATTGACTGCAACATGAAATGTGATATTCACATCTCCCTTACCATAAAGAAGGTTTACAAAAAAACTGGGTGCCTTATAAAGGAATAAACAATTTCTCACAAAAAATGCAAGGACCACAATTGCATGAACACACCGCATCTTAATACTTTTCTATGCTTCTACACTTCTCACTAATCTTAGAAAGACTGACATAGCTAAACTGGAGTGCTGCTACAAGAAATTGCCAGGTTTGTAATTGATTTTCCTAAGACTTATAGATCACACCACTGCCTATCCCTAAAACAGCTGAACTGACTTAAACTACCTCAGCTTCTCCTTTACAACCAATTTACACTAGCCCATAAAATTATATACCACCCTGAGAAAAACAGATTACTACAAAATCTACTACATCCCTACACCAGTAACAGGGTTCTATGCTCTAGTAATAAACTCCTAATTGATGTAACAAAAGCCAGTAATACAGATGGAGCATCCCTCTTTTCTAACTACATAGCCAAAAAATGGAATACTATGCCCTCTGAAATAGGAACTACATTCTCCTTAATGCAATTTAAAAAAACTACTAAAAGCTCCCCTAGTGATGCTTGGCTTTGTTCTTGTAGCAGTCCTAGCTAGTCCAATATTTCCCCCTTCTTGTACCAGTTGTAGCTAGTTCAATATTCCCCCACTTCTCCACTAGTCATCTGTGACCTAGTCATCCTATCAATGAATGTTTTTAATTCTTTATCATCTCCCTTAGCATTCACATAGTCAGGGTGACACTACTCCCCTTGTACAAACAAACAGTGTTCATTTAATGTCTCTAGCTAAATTCTCTTTTATACTGGAACTGCTCTACATCTCTCTCTCTCATACACTTGATAAGTATGTGTCAAAGGAAAAATAAACTTAAAAAATGATCAATACATGGCAGGTTCAGGTTAAGGTACTTTAATCTTGCAGCAAGGAGACAAAAACATGCTAATACAGAGTTTGTCTAACTAAAATCAGGAAGTAAGTCCATCTTTATACACCTTCTAACAAGACATTGCCTACCAAGCTGACGTAACAGATCACAAGTTTTAACATCATCATTTCATAGCAGCTGTTTGTCCATGATTTTCTTCTTGCACTATCAATTCTATGAAAAACTTCCTAAGAAAAACAATGTGGCCTTGGTGACCACTGGTTAGGTACAGCTTCCCACCATGTTATGTTACCATTCAAGGTACTATAGCTAATTCGAGCACAAAGCAAGTACAGATTCTTCAAGCAGTCTTTTATTTCATGTATCTCTTCTTTTCTGCAGCTGTGCATGTTCTCATAACACGAACAGAGCTGATTGTTCATATTCAATCATATTATAGAAAACAATATTGTTCTATTCATACACTAATCATACATTTTCCTGACCTAGCAGATAATCACCTGCTTCTCAGTACATTTCCAAAAGGCATAAACATGAATTTTGTTGTGCTAGCAAATACTAGGTCAGGGTGCATCTTGCAGTTTCAGAAAACATACTGTGGTTTGAAAAATCATCTTATAATTTCATACAGAATTAAGCTGTACATAAAATAGAATGAAATGTGTTAACTCTTTTAGCTTCTAATAAGCACTAAACATACATATAAATGAATATTTTTCTGACATTTCCTCCCGTTAATACTTTTTATTCTATTTTCAAAAGCATAAACAGTTTGCTTCTTCTCCTAACCTCTTCCATTCCGGATTTGCAGTTAAGAGAGTCATTTAGTTTAGGCTTATGAAAGCATTTCAGTTTTCAACAACTCTTCAATTTCAGTACTTTGATACAAAGTCTCAGAAACTGATATGTCTATAAAATCTTTGATTAACTTTTTCATGCAGGGAATACCACAACAAATGCATGCTCCTAATAGGAGTAATCCCACACAAATGGCAATCAGGATGTTTATTAGGATGGAATCCCACCCCCCCCAAACAAATTCTGGAAAAAGTCCATCAGAGGGTTTGGGCCTGGTTTGGTCATGGTCGACACTTGTTGGATCACCTCAAGATGGTCATTTATCTCATGCTGGTTGTCAGGAATATACAAACAGCATTCTTCTTTGATTAAAGCACACGTACCACCTCTCGCCACTAGGGTGAAGTCAAGAGCCATGCGGTTTTGAAGCACCACAGTTCTCATAGCATTTAGTTCATCAGTCACTAATTCGAGAGCAGAAAAAGTTGCATTGCTCATAACTTTGAGAAGTTTGGACAGTTTTCTCAGCTCCCAAATCAATTTCACTGAACCATATGCAGGGGCTATGCCTGTCCATGATAAATTGTGTCACTCAAGTCCATGTGTGTCAGTTTATCTTTGTTGTTCACGGAGTTATAGTTTCTCCACCCTGCTTTGATTCATCCCACTGGATTCTCGGGTCTCTTGATTGGATTTCCAGGTTTACTGCTGACCTCTCTGACATTTCAAATTTTCCCTTGAGGCAAAGCTACAGTGTGTCGTATGGCCGGAACCAGGTAACCCAAAAAACAACTGCTGGACCAATTCTCAGGTAGCCATTTGTATGCCTTTTTCCCACAAACTAAATAACAATTCTCTACTTTAGTATTGATATATGCTTGCCCTGCATGAAACATTTTCTTGTCAATAATAGAAAGTTGCTTCAAAAGAACAGGATTATGTTGTATTTCATTAACAGTTTTTTTCATTTTCTCAAGATATGAGTCATAGTTTGCATCACAGATAGTTTCTGCCTTATTAGCCTTAATATAACATTTATAAGAAACAGTCACATTGCAATTGCTCCAACCCACCTGAATAGTGTCATTTTTATAAAAACATACAATTCCTTTTTGTGCAACAGGTAGGTACAATGCTATTTTGTCTTGTGATTTCACAGGTGTGGTATCAAAAATCAAACTTTCCCAGGTCTCATTGACCCCTAGGGGGACAGAAGTCATTAATAATCCCCCGTATGCTGTTGGTATAGCTGTGCAAATCCAGCAGTTCGAAGCAGTAAAAGTCTCAGCATACACATATTTAATTGCTTGGTAAGTGTTAAAGTTTGGATGCCAGTCTATGAGTAATGCATCACATTTGTTCAGTTCAACTCATGTGGCTGGAAAAAGGAAAGGCAACAGCAAAAAGATCATTGTTATCAGTATAGCTAACAGGATGATCATGCAATTTTTCTGAGGTTGTTCTGCATCCCTGATTACTCTATACCTGGTCATTTTGTTCTCGTTGTATAACAGTAACAAGGTTTTTGTACAGTTCAAAGTTCTTAACCAATTTACAGTGAGTCAGATGAATCCAGGACGCTCGTTCTGCGATCTTGACTGCAGTGGGTATTGACAGTAGCACTTGGTATGGCCCTTCCCACTTTGAAGAACTCCAATTTCTTTTCTTCATGACCTTCACCCAGACCCACGTGCCTGGGACTACTGCTGCTTCCGATGGTCTGGCTTGTTCTTTATCTGAAACAGAATTTAACTGCAGAAGTTTGTTATTCAAAAATCACCTCATATACTTTGCAAGTGAAATGTCAGCCTCCTGCTCTGCAGGCATGAGAGGTTTCCACTGAGGTGTAGAATATGCCCTCCCAAACAGTATTTCAAAAGGAGTTAACCCTTTTGCATTTGGAACAGTTCTCATGCTCAACAGTGCCAGAGGCAGACAGTGCACCCAGTTCTTTTGTGTCTCGCTAATCAATTTCCTAAGCTTATTTTTCAGAACTCCATTATGCCTCTCTACTAATCCTGCAGATTAGGGGTGGTATGCACAATGGTTTTTCAAGGAAATCCCGAAATAACGGCTCAATTGTTGTATGGTTTGATTTACAAAGTGTGTGCCATTGTCACTATAGATCTTTTCCGGTATGCCAAATCTAGGAATAATTTCTTTAATGAGGACTTTTGCAACAGTAGCTGCATCTGGATTTTTTGTCGGAAAAGCTTCCACCCATTTGGAAAGCATATCTATAATGACAAGACAGTACTTTTTATTTTCGCATTTGTTTAGTTCTATAAAATCCATACAGATAGTATGGAACGGATACGGTGGTGTAGGGAAACTCCCTTGCTTAGGCTTTAGTGCCCCCTTTGCATGATGCCTGTTACAAACATGGCATGCTGCACAAAAATTTTTTGTGTAGTTTGTAAATCCATATGTTGCAAACACTCAATTCACTAACTGTACCATCCCCCCTGTTGAGACATGGCACTGCCCATGGCTCAACAAAGCTGCATATCTAAACAAGTTAGATGGTGAAATTGGTTTTCTTTCTTTGGAGATGTACAGCCCTTTCTCAAGAATTGCTCCTTGTTTTATCCATTTTTGTTTTTCTACATTTGTAGTAAGTGTTTGCATTGTTTTTAACATTTCTAAATCTAAAATCTCAGATGGTTGTAATTCCTCACTCAAAAGAAATACTTCTGAAGATGAAGCTGCTTGCTTTGCAGCTATATCAACTCTCGCATTACCTTTTGAAATCCTTTCCTGTTGTTTGGTATGAGCTACGCATTTACAAATAGCTACTTTCTGAGGTAACTGAATAGATTCTAACAAATCTAAAATAAATTGCGCATGATTAATTGGTTTACCAGTAGATATTATCATTCCTCTATTTTTCCACTGTTGCGCAAAAACATGTACAGTAGAAAAAGCGTACTGGCTGTCAGTAAAAATGTTCACATGTTTATCCTTTGCCAAGGTACATGCCCTTGTTAAAGCAATCAATTCTGCTGCTTGTGCAGATAAGTTGTGTAGTAAAGACTTTGCTTCTAAAATCTCAGTATCACAAACTACTGCATACCCCACTAGATTCTGTCCTGTAGGACCCCTTCTACATGAGCCGTCCACATAGTATGTCACCTCAGCATCATCCAAGGGAACATCCGTGAGATCTTTTCTAGGCAGTGTCTTTTGCTCAATCGCCTGCAGGCAGCAGTGTGGTTTGCCATCTGCAGGGGTTGGGAGCAAGGTTGACAAATTCAAAGTTATACATCGTTCAATTGTCATATGAGGTTGGCTCAACAGTATAGTCATACAGGAAAGATGTCTAGCAGGAGAAATATATGCTACTTTTTCTTGCATTAAAATAATCGCGACTGCATGAGGCACTCTCAATGTGAGAGGGTGGAACAACATTACTGAGGCTGAAGCCTGCACTGCCATTGCAGCTGCGCCTACTGCTTGTACACAATGGGGCAAGGATCGCGCCACTGGGTCTAGCTGTGATGAATAGTAAGCTATGGGGCATTGTTTGTCCCCATGTTGCTGTGTTAACACTGATGTCATATAGCCCTGCTTACAATCTACAGTTTGATTAAATCGTTTATGATAGTTCAGTAATCCTAAAACTAATGAGGATGCTATCAGTTGTTTCAATTTGCAGAAAGCTGATTCTGCTTCTGGTGTCCATTGTAATGAATCTTGTGATGCCATAGGCTTCTTGAATATTAAGTTGGTCAGTGGAGCAGATTCCAAGGCATAGTTTGTAATCCAACTCCGACAAAAATTAGTTGTAGCTAGGAAGGACATCATTTCCTTCTTGGTAGTCGGTTTGGGTGCTTGTAATATTGCTGTTTTCCTGTCTTCATCTAATATTCTGCCTTCTTTGGATATTACATATCCCAGGTATTTAACTTGTTTTTTTCCAAAGTTGCAGTTTGCTTTTGTTTACGTTGTGTCCTTGAGTGACTAGAAATTGTAGTAATGCTATGGTATCTTCTCTGCATTCTTGCTGGGTGGGGGCTGCCAGCAGAATGGCGTCTACATAAAGTAAACTCTGGCTGCCTTTCGGTGGGATAAATCCCGCCAGGTTACTTGCCATTTCCTGTCACAATATCCCTGTGGTAGTCACGTGTATGTATACCTTTTCCCCTGAAATGTAAATGCAAACCAATGTTGGCTGTCAGGGTGTATCGGTATTGAGAAAAACGCATTCCTAATATCTACCACAGAAAAATACTTCTGTTGAGGTTTCAAATCATTTAATAAGGTGTGTGGATCTGGCACTGTAGGTGCTCTAGGTATAACTGCGTCATTTACAGCTTGTAAATCTTGGACCATACGCCATTCTCCATTTGCTTTCCTAACAGGAAATAAGGGTGTATTACATGGCGAATTGGGAGATTCTATCAATACTCCTTCCTTAAGTAAGGCTGCTATTATAGGTTTGATTCCTACATCTGCATCCTTTCTTAAGGGATACTGTCTCTTTTGAGGTCTAAATGCTGACTTTGGTGTGATAGTAACTGGTCCTGCTGTGCGAATAAGTCCTACATCTGATTTCCCTGTTGACCAGAGAGTCTCTGGTATGCCTCGTAAGGCTTTTTCTTCTTCCTCTAGTAAGAGTGCTACTCAGCTGTCCTCACTTGCTTGCAAGTGCACAGCTGGGTGTGTCTGTGTTATCCAATTCAACTTCTGCTTTTGTACTCCCTGTTCTGACAGTTCTAATTCTGTCTGTTTTTCCCACCTCGTGACTTTTTCTCCTAGGTCTGCCCACCTCACATTCTTATCTTTGTGGTAATCGATTAGATTTGTAAAGTGCTAGGAATTCCTGGGGCAATGAACAGCTAACTACACTGTTTCCTTCTGTGTCCCAGTACAGATTACGTAATACTAATCTGTTAGCATGGTTTCTAAACAGTTCTTGCTCATATTCTTTATCAGGTCCTGGTTTGCTACAGTAATATAGAGTACAATGCAACAAATGCTGTTTATCAGTGTCAAGGGAGGAGGATTTACTGATGGTTATGTTCATCAGTTCTTCGGTTACTGCCCCGGACCAGTCTTAACCAAGTCCTGGCTGTACCAATAAAATGTTTCACCTTCCAGTCGCACCACAAAAGTATCCATTTGTTGCTGTGCTTCCATACCCTGCATAGTTTGAACTACTGCTATGCCAAATATCTGCATAAGGTCTCTGCCCAAAAGATTTACTGGGCATTTTGCAGAAACAATGATTTTGCTTTTCTGAGTCATCCCTGAAACAGGGTCAGTTATTGCTATGTTGTGGGAGAGTGGCTCCCGATAAAACTGTCCATTAGCTGCTTTCACTAATATGTAATCAAGTAATTCTGAATTTTCTTGTAGTTTGGAAGGATGTATCAGGGTCCGTGAAGCCCCTGAGTCACACAGAAATTTAACTTCCCTCCCCTCTACCAGAAGTGTAACTTCTTGTTTTGTGTCTGCTAGATAGAGCTCTAAGCTTAATAATGCTAAATACAAGATTTCATTTTCTTCATTATCTGTGATTTCATGCACATCCTCTATTTCATCTATCACATCCTCTACTCCCTCTATCACATTCACATTTGTCCTTTTTTGGTCATTTCTTTCTAGTGATTCTTGACTACCATATAGTCAGTCTTCACCTTCCTTATCTTCCATGGTTATCTTCTTATTTTGCCTGCAATCCCTTGCCAAATGTCCCTTTTTTCCGCATTTAAAATATTCAAACCTTTTCTTTCTCTCTTCAAACTCCTCTGATCACTTATCAGATTGTTTGTTTCCCTGGGCATTTTTCTTACCCTTCTTCCTGGACTGTACTACAAAGACTTCTGCTCTGTCTTCTACTGTAAATACTTGAGTTTTCTTTTTCTTTTTGCTATTAAAATGCCTTTCGGCATGTCTTGCATATTCAAGTAATGACTGTAATCTACTTGTACAATGATCTACCATGTGCTTTGTAATAAAACTACTTATGGGTGCAATACTACCCTTCAAAAATGCATTCTTTAGTTGCTGCTCTAATGGGGAATCATATGTTCGGTCTTCCTGCATTCCACAATGGTTATTAAAACACTCTAATAATCTGGCATAATATCTATCAACAGTTTCACCTTCTTGTTGGATACATTGATTAATGCAAGTCCAGTCAGCCCTAGGCTTCCATTTCTCAGAGATTCGGTCTGTCAGACCTTTCACTCTGTTATCCAGTTCTGTGTTACTATGTGGGAGTGGCCTATGTTCTGCGTCACGGGGATTCCAGTTGCCACTGATCATGTGCCAATCTGGACCTACAATTTGTTTGACTACTTTCTCTACTTCCTCTCCATTTAAATGGTAACTTACCCTCATGCCCTGTAAGTCTTCTAAGAATTTTCTAAAATTAACTTTTGGATGGGGAATTCCCTCTGTGGCTTTCCGGATGCCTTCCTGTGTCCACGGTCTATATACTAGAAGAGTTGGGTCCTGTCCTGCCTGTGGATTTGGTACTTCTATGAGTGGACATATCTCTTCTTCACTCATAGCTTGTGAATTTTTATTTATTTCATACAATTCAATATCCCCTCTTAAGTTGCGCGTTCGAGACCTAGTCTCGACAGGATCTCTGACAAGCAGTTTTGATTTTACAGGGACAGTTGGATATAACGGAGGTGGATCAGCTTGTCCACTCGCTTCATATTCTGGTAAGGGAAGTGGAGGGGGCGGAGGGGCTAATGCCATTACTAGGTTATTGTCTTCTTTATCTGAAAACATTGCTTTTGAATTTTTATTCTTTTGTTCCCTGCGGTTTGCTTCCTCAAGCCACCTGTGTGCCTGAGGAACTCCCAATTAACGTTGCTTTTTTACCTGACCTTTTGCATCTGTTTTAAGTTGTTTGACAAGTTTGATAAGTGAAGGTTTATCTAATTTGACATCAAATTTATATTTATTAACTCATTTTGTATAGTACCTAACGTTATCGGCACGTTGTAATTGCATATATTTCACGTCTTCGGTTAATGGCGGATCTCGGGATCTTTTTGTGCACTTATTTCCCATGTTGTCTTAACTTAGTTAGAAATTGTTACATAACCCTTCTTATCACGTGGTACCACGATTTTCCCTTTTTCACAGTTTATCTAGAATAACTGCCTACCTATTCTATTTCCCTGATCTATGACAAGACAGCAATCTTTTTTGTCTCTGATTTATATAAAATCTCCCTGACAAAAACAAATACTGTAACAAGTCCCTGATCTGAAACAAAGAAAAGGTAAATTCCTCTTTACCTGAGCCCCCGTGATTGATCATCTCACTGGAACCGTTGACTTGTCCTCCAATCGCAGATCAGAAACAGTGGCTGGCCTCTTTTGAATGACAATTCAGTCGGAGGTCTTTCGGAACAGAAGAACCGATGTGGCCTCTTCCCTGTACGGTTCCATGCCACCGAGCCCATCTGACCTGAGCTAGAGCGAGAGTTTTCCGGTCCGAAGGACCAATCTGTCAAAGGAAAAATAAACTTCAAAAATGATCAATACACGGCAGGTTCAGGTTAAGGCACTTTAATCTTGCAGCAAGGAGACAAAAACGTGCTAATACAGAGTTTGTCTAACTAAAATCAGGAAATAAGTCCATCTTTATACACTTTCTAACAAGACATTGCCTACCAAGCTGACGTAACAGATCACAAGTTTTAACATCATCATTTCATAGCAGCTGTTTGTCCATGATTTTCTGCTTGCACTATCAATTTTATGAAAAACTTCCTAAGAAAAACAACGTGGCCTTGGTGACCGCTGGTTAGATATAGCTTCCCACCATGTTATGTTACCATTCAAGGTACTATAGCTAATTCGAGCACAAAGCAAGAACAGATTCTTCAAGCAGTCTTTTGTTTCATGTATCTCTTCTTTTCCGCAGCTGTGCATGTTCTCATAACACGAACATAGCTGATTGTTCATATTTAGTCATATTATAGAAAACAGTATTGTTCTGTTCAAACACTATTCATACATTTTCCTGACCTAGCAGATAATCACCTGCTTCTCAGTGCATTTCCAAAAGGCATAAACATTAATTTTGCTGTGTTAGCAAATACTAGGTCAGGGTGCATCTTGCAGTTTCAGAAAGCATACTGTGGTTTGAAAAATCATCTTATAATTTCATACAGAATTAAGCTGTACATAAAATAGAATGAAATGTGTTAACTCCTAGCTTCTAATAAGCACTAAACATACATATAAATGAATATTTTTCTGACAGTATGTACTGCTCAGAATTTTCCCACTTGAATAGTTAAATTGTATGTTTATCAAAACTGTAAATTTAAGTATTAGCAGTTATGTATAATGTATATTGTGTTATTGCCTTATGTACTGTTTCATAAATGTGGACCTTTTCTTTCTAGGCTTCCCCTGAAAAAGGACCTGTGCCCAGTTGGACTTTCCTGGTAGCCACATATAAAATAAGTAAATTCATAAATAATACAGTCTTTATTCTACTACTATATCAATTAATCTTTACCATTATGGCTATGGGTGCAGGAAGGATCTAAAAAGATAATTTTCCCATCCAGCCTTTCTTATATATTAGCCACCACACTAAGTTTCAGTGTTTTTTACCCATGTGCAAATTATTAGCATCTGCACAAAAAATACAATCATGTTTTGAAGATTCCTTTGTAATGCTTGTTTGTCCTCCTGACTTGTCTTATTCACAATTACAAGTGGTGTTGTGCTTACTGTCATCATACTCCACAACACAGATGTACCACTTCATCATATGGATTCTATGTCTGTCCTCCATCTATATACTGCTTTAAGTGCAAACTGGAGAAGGTTCTCTGGTCAGATTCAACTCACTAATGATGAACTCCAAAATGACTGTTTACCTTAGCAAAACACTGCCAGTACAGTTTCTGAGTGTATAGCAGAAGTAATTCATAAGTTTTTACAGACATTTCTTTCCTTCTTGGTGGCACAACAGTGTATATACGTTTGGAGTGTGCACAAAGCTTGGCCATCCATGAGCCAGGTGTAGGAGAGGACTTGTCCTGCTTATAAATGTTGTTTACCTTTAAGTTTTTAATCTGGTTATATTCCCTGTGAGTTGTATTTAGTGAGTTGGCTTCTCACAGAGCTGCCACTCAACAAATCATAGTGAAAGCTTCTATAATATAGTTCCTTATCACCAGTGCCCCCCTGTTCCATGCAGCATTTACCTCTTTCCTGTCTACTGTAATATGTAATGTATACAGTCTACATCATTTGGATGTCTCCCCCTTGTTACTGCCCTATTTTATTATTCTAACTATCCAATAAATATCCATCTGTTATCATTAAACTCACAGACCAACACATCATCCATATTTTTTTTCTAGCTTCTGATTTATTCCCAGCCTGTCTGCTAGTACTCACTCTGGCTTACTCTCATCTCATTGACAGAACCACAATATTAATTTTCACCCTGTTCACTTTTTTGTCTTTCTGCTGTGCTGCTCACCCCCTACAGATTCTTTTATCACGTACATTTCCTGTACTTTCACTTTGAAATATGTACATGTTGGTGATTTTATTCCCAGTGCTGCCAGCACATCTGATCTATACTACCTGTGAAGGTGGAATTATATAACCATTGTCCTGTGGAGTGTGTTTTTTTTTTCATCTTCTCTTTCACAGTCCTCTTTGAGTGTCCTGTTCCAGAGTCAACAGAGTTGAAGTCTTCATGCCTATTGGAATAAAAATGTGGGATGCAGATTTCATATTGCTGTAATCTGGAAATATGCTCATCTGGTTCCAGTATTACTTGTTCTGATATTTTGTGAATGTCAAATGGCAAATGCTTTTTATTGTATTGCCAGCACAGATTTATACCCGGGCTTTCACCCTGATCACCTTGTTCTTCCTGGCTTTTACTCTGACATAGCGTGTGTCTTTGAGATTATGATGCTAATTTTTATGGCTTTTAATTATTGCATGGTGAATTTGTACCTTTGAAGGAGGACTTGCCACTTATATACATTTTCCAGATCATTACGTTTAATTTACTCCTGAGCCCTGTATGTCATAACTATCTTGCACACTTTGATTAACTGCACTTTGTTATTGTTATTTGTTTTGGTTTGCTTTGCAGGGCGGGTATCATAATATTTTCTTATATTTTCACTGGGTTATTTGTTTCCTAGTTATGATTGTAAGGACTTTTTAAAGCCCTTCAGACTGTGCTTATTTGGACTAGTTTAATATTGATAGCTTGACTATTCTCTGCATTTTTCATTTATTTACTTTTTACTTCTTTCACTTAATTAAACTCAACAGTTATTCTTTTATTAGCATTTTATTTTACTTTTCTTAAGGATGCATCTCTAGTATTCCACAATGTTTTACCTTCTGTTTTGCCTACTCCTTTGGTCCAGATTTGTTGGCATCTTCATGCATAAGCATAAGGGAGAGTGTTGAATGCAGATGTTGATATTGCATGCATGCATTGCTGTGGCTTGAGGGCCTTTTATTACTTGTTCTGAGGTGAAGTAACATCCTGATTTGCAGCCATCATTCCTTCTATCAGACCCAAGTTTTTTTACTGTTACTGTACTCAAGACAGTGTGCTGTGCCCTCCATATGTCTGCATAGGGCCCAGTAATATGTTGTCCATCCATAATAAGTCTGGCATTATTTTCAACTTACTACGTGGCCTGGGTTTTGTTTTTAACAGATATTTGGCAGGATGTCAACATTGGCCCTGTCTTGGCTATAGCTGTTTTATCTGTGTTAATCTGTGATTTTAATGACAGCAGATGGATATTTCTTGGAAGGCTAAAATAAACACAGAGGAGGCATCCAATTTACATAGGTTGTGTACATTACTCTATTCAGTGTCCTAGACAAGACAAGATTTAAGGAGGGGAGTGTTCCTCTAATTTTCAGAACTGACATGTTTTTCTGCTAGCATGTGACAGACATTGACCTGTTGACCTGGTGGCAGAATTAGTCTATTTTTCACATCACTTCCTCATAATACCTTTGCTCCCTCACCCCCACCCCCATGATGAGAAGATGGATTGTTATACTTTGAATGCAATTTCACCACATCTGTTTCTAGTACCCTTCACACAGTTCTCCAGGAGTGAAACACTGGCTATTTTAATGGATTAGTGGTTGACAAGAACAAGTCATTCACTTCTGCTGAGACTTCCTACCCCTATCTTTTGTACATTCCATTCCACTTTTGGCACACAACCCATAGATTGACTTTGAATTCTGCTGCCCTCATGGGAATGGATGTGGGTATGAACTTGTTTGAGACATGGCCTACTTTGCAGTAACATGCTTAAACTGGAGAAGATTCATTCTCATTCTAATTTCCAGTCTAAGATCTTATGTAAGAAGGTGAGTTATCTGTCCATGTTTAACTATGTAGTAGCAAGCTATCCTGACATGCTTTTCCACTTTGTGAACAGATTGCATTGTAGCCCATTTTAATAGCCAAACACAGTAAGTAGGTGACTTGACTTTTCACTGACAAGACTGCTTCCATTTTATTGACATTGCCTCCCTCTGATATTATGCTCCATATATTGTTTCATGCAGAGGGAGAGAGAATCTTTTTCTTGAGAAATATTTTGAGTTTTCAGTTATGCCAATCACTTGACTGTGATTTCTACCATATTCCCTGCAACTCCATCCATATGTTCTGGGTTTTAGTCACTTGTCATATTTTGGTGCCTCTTTGAGGTCTGGTGTTTTTCCATTTCTTCTTAAACGTATTAGTCATCACTGTCATAAGCAAAAATCCTTGTACTTAAATAATATTGATAACTTTTTTGTGCACTTTGTGTCCCTGATACTTGTTGACCATCAATCCTTCTACTATCCATTGATGCAATTGTTCCCCTGTGGGTTGAGAGCTTATTACAGGAGAACATCATCCAGGAAGTGACCAAGGTTTTCTTGTTATGGGTCCAAAGCCCTCATGCAGTGACTGATGTCCACCTTTGCATACATTTTTATCTATTATTCCTGCTCCTCCAAATGCACAAATTCCCACAAACACCTCTTAAAGTTTAACATGTCAGGCTTTGCAAACCTGACCACACAGTCCTGGCCCATATACTGCATGCCATACAGCTCTGTCACCAACAGGTGCAAGTAATGCTGCAGGCTGGCTTGTCACCCCACCCCATCCCTCCCAGATGAGAAAGATGATATCACCCACTTAACCCACCCTTCTCTCCGTAGTGCTCCTATGCCTGAGTTGCTAGGCAAACTTAAATCATCTAGGTCTTAGCCATTCTCCAAAAGAAATAGACCAAAGTGCCTTAGCAAGATCAGACAAGCAAGCAAATAAATAAATAACTAAAATAAAATAAATAAATAAATAAGTACATATCCACTGCAGTCCTTCAAGGGTCACTGATGCTTCTTCATAGAAGGTCTGATTAAAAAAGACAAGATTTTCTCTTAACAAACCTACACTGTTCTATACCCATTAAAAATATGTCCCTTGAGCTATTTTCAACATAGTCTGTTTTTGCTTTCTGCATGAATTTACACAGAACTTGACTACGATGACTGGTGTGAAATGTTGGGTTCAAATGTGATCCTTCCAGTCTTTGAACCGTCAACATTATAACCTGTCACCATTGTTCAGGTACATATCCAGATACTATTCATTTGTTTATCATGAGCAAAATGGGCTTAGTTAGGTTTTCTTGATTCTGTATCAGAAATCACCATGCATGTTGTCTGGATTCATGAAACTTGAGAGCTTATTTTGTTTTGGGTGGCAGCGTGTACTACATTTATAGTTACTGTCGCTTGTTCGTCTCTAACACATATGACAAGAAGGCTCGGGATTTCATTTAGATGCTTTAATGCATAGAAACACATCAGGATAGAAAGTGGCATCATTAAATATGAACAAACTAGTTAACAGACAGACCTTACATACATACATGCTTATATCTCAACAGCTAACTACAAAATGTCAGTCTAGCTTCCAATGCTCAGTATTTATACACTTGTGTAATCTCTTGGATGGCTTCTTAAATGTATATATACACACATATTGATCTACATCCTCCCTCTTAAAAAGATTATCCTTTATACAAAACAATATCAGACTTAGACATGCATTACTATAGACATTAGAAACAAAACACAGTGTTCATGTCCAAGTTGCTTCACATCTGTTTCAGGGTTTAGAGATGCGACCATATTTTGTAACATAACAGTTGGGACCAAATTTAGAAACAGGGACAGTCTGCGGTGCACAACTCTTATCAGGAACTTCTGGATTAGTCACAGGAACTGGAATGTCCTCTGGAACTTCCTCTAGAATTGGAACACCGGACAACTCACTCTGAGATAAAGAGTCCGAGTATTTCTGATTACATCTGACTTGCTGATGTGCAGTAAATCCATCAGTAATGGGTCAGAGGATGCCTTGTATGCCAGACACACGTCACTTCTTAACAGTCTGTAGGATAAATATAATACAGACAGGGACTTGAATTGGTCCAAACAGGACATGTTATTTAGGCCTTGCATCCTTTTAGTAAGGTATCCCTGTGAGAGTTCTAGTTGATACATGTGTCTTGACAGATACATGACAAAGGGGACATTATACTCAATGAACACCCTAAGGAGAGCTGAGTAAAAGGGGACAATGACAACCCAAGATCTAGATAATGGTGCAGTATAGAAGGACTTTCTTACAACAGTGGACACATGTTGTTTGAAAGCTTGGTCAATGTTTGCATAAGTTCCCAAATCCTAATAGGGCTGTATTGTCAATGTGGTAGCTCCCTAAGGTAGATGACTTTCCAAAGAATATGGTAATGCATTTTCAGCATTTAATTTCAGTCTATGATTTTGGGACAAACCTTCCTGCAGGGCAGTTAAACCTATTTATTTTATTTTTATTAATTGTTTGTTAACCAGGTTAGTCCCTCTAGGCCATACCTCTCAACTGTCCAGATTTTTGCAGAATGTCCAGACTTCTGACTTGTATTTTTGACCTGTTGCTAATAAAATTGTAGTTTTCTAGCAAATCACTGAGTACTTAAGTCAGAAAATAATGACAGATATTTGATTTTCAGACCTAATATCCTTCATAACATTCACGCTAATGAAAAATATGTTGTTCTATTAACTTTCTAAGTTTGTAAGAGCAATATTTAAAATCTGCCTCTATTATTTGTGTCTTTATCCAGATGTCTTGCTGTAAGTGGTTGAACAGTATGCTATAGGCTAGTAGCATCTTTTCAGGGGAGAACTAAGGTGATGATTTGGTCATGGCATTGGGCGCTTTCCCTACTGTTTTTAATAGGTAACATGGGATCTTTTACATCCGCCTAAGCCACTATCAACTCAAGAAGGAGATGGTACTTGGTTTAACATTTAATGCAACGGCCAACACACAGGAGTGCAGCACTCCCTTATGCTGTATTGCAGTGTTAGCAATCAATCTACATTGTGTGGGAATAGAATCCACAGCCATCTGCAGCTACCTATTGTGCTGCTGACACTGCTAGCTTTGGGGATTCAAAACTGTCCCTGGCTTGCAGTCATCTGCCAGAGTCTGTTGGTATTGGCTTTTACTTTACAAATAAATATGCTTTTTATCTGAACATTGTCAACCATTCACATATCCTAACAGATAACTCACATCCATTCACACTTAAAAAAAATAATAAATTTCAAATTCAGAATATACAGAGAGAATGATAAACTCAAACCACACAAAACCCACTGCACATACATAAACCAAACCCTAAAAATGAATTCTAACAGATTAATATGGCAACCGTGGGTCCATGGTGTAGAGGGATGGAACATGTGTTCCACGCACTTGGTCTGAGATTTACTGAGGATCGAGGTGGGGCGAGGAATGGAGAATGCATGTCAGTATTTTATTGTCCTGCCAGTTTTAGGTTGGAGGTATGGGACCTATGTCTATAATAATGTATTGCCCCAATGATGGGAGGCATGCTGTGATAGCAAACAGGCTAGAGCTGGAATAGACTGATGTTAAAAGTGGTGATGTGTGTCACTTCTGTAAATCATTCCAGTTACGACATCCAAAAAAAAAAAATAAAATACCATATACACTGTTATGTAAAGTGCTGCTTGAAGTACTGCTCCATATTTCCCCTGCCCACTCCAAAGATTTACACCAGAGAAATGGAGTTAGGCAATTTATATTTCACATAATGCAATGTTTCAGAACTACCTCGCAGATTGGCAGCAAGCAGGACATATATGCACAGTCCTATAGTAAGACAGAAATATTTGATTTTGTACAGAAAAACACTATTATTTTTCTACAAGGTTATATGACCTTAAATTGTATATTAATAACTGGAGCAAGATCATAACCTGTGCTACTAAGAAATCTTCATAGCTGAATTCTACCTTAGGGAAAAAAAAAAATATATATATATATATATATATATATATATATATATATATATATATATATATATATATATTTATATATATATATATATATATATATATATATATATACACACACACACACACACACACACACACACACACACACACACACACACACACATGCATACATGTGTCTCTATTGATCCATCCAGCTATCTATTTAGATGCGTAATGTATTAAACAAATACAGAAATGCCTACGTATCTGAATGGACTTCACACTTTCATTTAAACAACAGACTGGATTACATAGTGACAAAATAGTCATTAGCAACCACTTCTGCCCCAGTCATGAAAGGAACAATAATAACCTTACATGGCTTCTCAGTAAACAGCTAAATATGAACGTGTTCTTAATAACTCTTTTGCAAATGCTCTTTTTAAACTATTGATAAAGGTATTGGAAAGGGAAGTCCATATACATATGCCAAATTTATAAACAAGGCAAGAACAGGCTGTGATAACTGGCAGTCACTGCCTGGGTGTAGAATAAACATCAAAGCTTCAACCAGTAATTCAACATGGCTCATTGGTGAACATAATTTCTGCATTCAAGTATATGGTATTATGATTTCTGCTTTATTTCTATCAATATTTTAGGCAATTACCTTACTGTGGTCCTGTAGTTAAATGAGAGATTATTATGAATCTCCAGCCTGACTCATTTTCTCCATACTGAAAGCAGTCAACTGGAAGGTACTGCAAACTTTACACCTGGATGAAGCCATAGACCTG
This sequence comes from Protopterus annectens, assembly GCF_019279795.1. Classification (NCBI taxonomy): domain Eukaryota; kingdom Metazoa; phylum Chordata; order Ceratodontiformes; family Protopteridae; genus Protopterus; species Protopterus annectens. Next base: position 605,753,389 of record NC_056728.1, on the reverse strand, counting down.
TTTAACTCTGCATTCGTGAATATACTAAATAGTTACAATCCCATTAGAACTAAGAGAATCAATACCAACCCCTCTTCCCGGACTGTCCAAAGATGCTTAACAATTAATGAAAAAATGGGATAATACATGGAAAACATGGAGAAAGTACAGTACTATAGCCAGTCTTCAACTGAATAAAAAACTAAAATGTTACCAAAAACATGATCAGAACCGAAAAAATAACTGCCATATTAGACTACAAACTAAGAACTAGAGTAACCCTAAAGCCTTTTGGTCAGCCATAAATTATCACCTAAATCCAGCTCAATCATTGCAGTCTACACCATGTTTAATTAACCAAATAAATAGTATTGCTGCCCAGTTCAACACTCATTTTATACAGTTACCCCTCTTATTCTCACCTCACCAACCCCAACCACCTCTCCTCCCAAAAAACACAAAGTAGCCAAAAGATATTTACCTTCCAACTAGTACCTACTCCCACAATCAAGGAGCTACTGCTTAATCTCAAACCTACCTCCCTGGCTCCAGATAAACTACTAAAATAGCAGCACAAGCCTTATCCTACCTAGTGTCAATCATAATAAATAGGTCAGTTAAGGAAGGATATGTTCCCACACTTTGGAAAAAATCATATATCTTACCTCCACAAGAAGGAAAATCCAGTGACATTTCTATATGCATGTCTACAGCTATCTTATAACCTCGGCCAAGGATATTAGAAAAGTGTATTCAAAGACAAGTCTTTAGCTTTATTACAGATGGCAACCTTCTTGTCCCAACCCAGCATGGCTCCCGCCAACACCAAAGCACTACAACTAAACTTTTAAACGTTATCACTACAGTCAACCAGAGTAGGAATAATGGTGACTCAGTCTCACCAATACTCTTAGATCTGTCCAAGGGATTTGATATCATATTCCATCAGAAACTCTGTTCAAAGCACTTGACATCATATACCATCAGAAACTATTACTTAAAATATTTTCATTAAGCCTAGTTTCATCATCATCATCATCATCATCATCATCATCATTAACCTGGTTTCATAGCTACCTCTCAAACAGGATGCAGGCAGTCAAATGGAAAACAACATTTTCACCTTTCTTACCTGTAACAGTAGGAGTCCCCAAGGCTCAATATTAGGTCCTCTCATTTCAATATCTTCACCAACACACTGCAACTAAACATGCATCCATCATAAAGTATGTAGATGACTCTGCACTAATTGTTTCATAAATAATCTAGAAAAACCACAACACCTAACCCAAGAATCCCTTATCTCCATTGAGGCATCTCTAACAGACTTACAATTACTATTAAATCCCACCCAAAAAACAAAACAGATCTTATTCACCCAAAGCAACTAGCTCCCTAAAACAGCAATTTACCATCATCTCTCCAATAATAGTGCAATAGAACTAGTAACCAACATCAAACTATTAAGAGTCACTAATGGCAGTATGAAGTTTTATCACCACATAATACACTCAATAAAGAGAACTCACCAAAAACTAGGGACCCCCTTACAAGATCAAATTGCACTAAATAAAGCCATAACAAGCATAACGTCTTCTTTCCTTCTCCCACTCATCTTTATGTACTCTCTTACTCACCAACCTGCATCCCACCTCACTCTTCTCACTAGACCAGCGCTACAACAAAATAGCCAAGTTCGCATCAAACCACAGCTACCGAACCCACCACTATATACATCTAAACAATTTCAACGGCTTGAGCCACAACACTTCCTAACTCACTACCCACAAACTCCTATGCATCTATGAAAAGGGTCCAAGCCTAAGCAATATGCTCCATTGGTATAACTCCAACAGACCACTCCGATCTATCGACAAGCTGTTATTGATGGCAACCAAGTCCAGGAAGTCTGCTGGAGATACACTGTATTCCTCCTGTACTGCAAAAATTTGGAACTTCATGCCTCAAGCTTTTAGACAAAGTGAACCTGTTAAATCATTCAAAAATCTGCTAAAACAATATCTATCTGATCCATGGCTATGGTCATACTCCACTCCTGGCCATGTTCTTACCCTGACTCTGAATATAAATTACTGCAGCTCAAACTTTTTCAGTCAACCTCATTCATGTACGTTTCTCTACTCTATCCTACTTTTCCTCTTATCAGCTTCTACCTAACCCTCCTTGTCAGCTGTAACTGCCACAACTGCTAACATGTCATGGAAACCATACTGCATATTGTATTATATATACTTTAGACAATTATTTGTATGTTTATATGTTTCTACAACATATTGTTTTAAATATCTAGGTGCTATCTGTTTAAATTGTAACTACTGTTGAGCTTTTATCCCTGGGTCTCTGCTGAAAAGGGGCATCTGTTTTCCCAGTCAGACTATCTTGGTAACAAATGCAATAAATAAATAATAAATCAATAAATAAATAATAAATCTAAATGTGTATGCAAAAATATGTGAAATGGAAGATTATTGCAATTATGTAAGTCTTACTACAAGTATACCTGTTTTTTATGAAGCAAACGTACAAAATTATGCAGTCAGAACTACAGTACTTTTAAACAAGGACTTCTCTGCTTAATCAAAATAACTCATTTTATGATTCCAAAATGGTGGACAACCTGTAAGCACACTGACAGTGCAGCTCCTGCATTCCTATACTATAATATGACTTCAAACCAGCGCATCGCTTGGGAAAAGTATACCAAACATCAATGGATTAAAGCAGAAATATGAGTACTTACTTGTTTCATCTTTATTTTTCAAAAATTCTCTCATTCTGAAGGAAAAATAATTACTTGTTGGAAACAGAGCCCTGAACTGCATGGTGTGGATTCTTCAAGACCAACAAGCCTAATAAGAGGAAAGTAAGAAGAAAAACAACTTTCATAACAAGACTTATCATTTAAAATTCTGCACTGCTACTAGGAATCTAACTATATAGGATTAATGGAGAATCAGCCAGATCGGATAGAAACTGTAATCACAAAAAACAAACTGTCTGCAATTACTACTCCTGAGAAAGAAACAACTTCAAAAAGGCAAAAAATTAACAAGCAACAACAAAAATCTGGTAAACGGTGTCAAAGATTAAAACAGGAACAACCTTTAACACTGGAGGATCTGAAAACTGCTTTACAACCTTTACAAACAGAAGTGCAGGGTTTCTCTCATAAGTTAACTAAATTTAGCTCTACTCTGGACCAAATTGTGCTTAGGCTAGAACAAAATGAAGCTAAAGTTATGGACAATGAGCTAAAAATAAATGAACTGCAACAAAAAGCACAAACCAATGACACCATAATTAAAGAATTACAGACAAAAATGCTAGACTTGGAAGCTAGAAGCTGGAGAAATAATTTTATCATAATAGGTATTCCAGAGAGCTTTGATAATCCACAACTTATTCCAATAATAAAAGAAATACTAAGCTCTCTTCTGACTAATAAAGATCTCCTGGATGAGATAGTGATTAAAAGAGCCCACAGAGCTATAAAGCGTACACAAACAAGTGATCTTCCAAGACAAATCTACATCAGACTGCTTAATTCAGCAGATGTTCATCAGATACTGTCAGCTTATAAAGTTAAAAAGAATGTTACATGGAGAGCACATAAAATTATGATTACTCAAGATCTTTCTTTACAAATTAAACAAAATCGACAGAAACTCAGTAAATACTGCACTTACCTCATTGAAAATAAGATTTGTTTCCAAATGAAATATCCTGCAACTTTAACATTTTATTACAAAGATGAAAAAATATCCCTGGAAACATGTGACCAGGCAAAATCCACCTTTCTGCATCTCTTCAAAGTAAATCCTGCCTGAGACAACTCTTTTCATATCTTTTAATCCAAAAACAACATTTGGAAGGCTAAACAAGTGCTTCAGCTCCAAAGAACTACAGGGCAGGAGAATATACCACTCTTATTGGAAACTTCAAGGAAAAGGATGTAGAATGTGTTCTAAATAACTCTGCTTACCTGCCTGTAAAGAAATCATTTTTGCTACACTGTAATACTTAAGGTACTGTCTTTTAATAACTGCTTTCTACATTTAAAAGCTGGAAAGCTACCTAACACTGACTGCATAGAGAAATTACTTTAAAGTGCATTTACAGCTTACAAAAAAGGAGTGTTAAAATACATTTAAATAATGGGATATAACCTTTGATATAATAGTTTAGGTAGTGTAGATACTAGACATTAGTAGTTTCAGTTAAAATGTATAATCATTTAATGAATAATGATTATTCTACTGGCATAAGCATTGAGTTGCTTTTAAGTGTGTCTATGAGCAAGGTACAAAAACATTTCTCTTTTTTTTTTCTTCCTGTTTGTCCAGTAGATGGCACTGGTTAATTAATAATATATGAGTTCACAATGATGTGCTTGTATGGCTTTTGCCAGTGCAGTGTTAAATGAAGTTTCCAATACATTTTAAAGAACCACAGTAAGTTGTTGTTAGCAAAAATAATGCAAATGTTGTTGAATTTTAAAGTGCTGCCTTCTTTAAATGTTTAAAATGTATAATCATTATTCTACTGGCATAACTATTGAGTTACTTTTAAATGTGTCTATGAGCAAGGTACAAAAAAATTCTCTTTTTTTCTCTCTGTTTGTCCTGTACATGGCACTGGTTAATTAATAATATATGTATACATTGTTTCTGAAGAAGTTAGTCTGTGGACTGACGAAAAGCTATATTTTTAAGGCTTAAATAAAGCAGTTTTGCCAGAGTTTTTCCAGTTTTCCAGTTTTCAGCTTTCAGTTTTTCGCTTATTGGATTTATCTGCTTGTATAGCTGCTTACTTTGGGTGTACTCCAGCTGAGTTTGCTGTTGGATTTCCTTTGGGAGTTTACAGGCCGTTGGTTTCCTTTGTGTGGTTTAATAATATATGTATTAATTAATATATATTCTGGAGCATTTCTCCCTGGGCCTCCGCTGAAAACAGGATCTGTGAAACCTAGTCGGACTTTCCCAGTCAACAAATGTTAAATAAATAAATTAATTAAAATAAATAAATAAATATGAGTTTACAATGATGTGCTTATATGGCTTTTGCCAGTGCAGTGTTAAACGAAGTTTCCAATAAATTTTAAAGCACCACAGTTAGTTGCTGTTAGCAAGAATAATGCAAATGTTGAATTTTAAAGTGCTGCCTTCTTTAAATGTTCATATATTGTACTTGTTTTTTTTTTTAAATATTGTTTTGTAAACTCTTTAATAACTCTTGAAATGTTAAGAATTATAATATGTTGCTGTTACTACAAAACTTTTTATAAAAGCTACTTTTTGTCTTTCTTTCTAAATAATATCTAAGGATACAATTAACATACTATTTTAAGAAGTCTGAAAATGAATATGCATTACATAAATAACAAAAAGAGCGGGATGGGCACAGTCTGTTAGCTGATGACTGTTCGCATTTGGAACAGTATGGGTATTATTGACATCCCTCTGATAAATATTTACTCCTTGTTGCTAAAAATAATAGTCTCTTTTAGTTTCTTAACTCATGCACATTTACTAATACAGAGGGATGGGTGGTTAGGCACCTATTTAGAGTTTAGGAGTATAGAAGTCACAACATTTATTCTTAAGATAAATACACTAACAGACAAAGTTTATAACTGTATTTTTGAGTGTCAACTAATGAACAACTTCAACAATATTAATAAAAAATGGTAACCATAGACTCTTGGAATGTTAAAGGGGCGGTAGATAAAAAGAAAAGAAATTTAATCATGCACCTCACATATCAAACTAAGGCTGATATAGCTTTCTTGCAAGAAATTCACTTAGATTACCAACTTTGGGTTAGGGAAAGGAAAAGAAAATGGGTTAAAACAATAGTTGCTGCAAATTATAGTTCTTTGTCCAGAGGAGTGGCCATTATAGTAAATAAATCCTTCCAAAGAGAGATTACTTCCTAGGAAGCTGACTCAAAGGGAAGATGGGTATTATTTACTACTGAATATCATACTTTGAACAAACCATTACTCTTTCTTAATATATATAGCCCCTGCTCAAATCAACAGCTCTTCATTTATGAAATCTTTAATATGTTAGCCAAATATGTTTATTGTAGGTGGGGACCGGAATGCTTTACTAAATCTAGATAGGGATAGATCGCATAATAAAAACAGCCAGTCACAATCTACCACTACAACACTTGAAGAATTACAAAATACATTTGAACTAGTTGACCCTTATGTTAAATTTCAGTATGATAAAACAATATCAAGATTCACTTTCTTTTGAGCCACTCATAAAACTTGCTCCAGGATAGATGCTTTTCTAATTTCTCTTGCTTTCCTTTCTAACAAATTAAATTATGCTGTATCACCTAGAACTCTTTCAGATCATTCCAAAATTAGACTTTTAATAAACTTTCAAGCCCATAAACAAAATATTTCCTATCTCAATATCTGGACATTAAATCCTAAAATTATACAAAACCAAGAAACAACACAAGAAATTCATAATGTCCTAGCCCATCTCCAAAATGATTTTATATCCACTCAAATTCCATATGACATACAATGGGCAGCTGCCAAGGTGGTCATCAGAGGTATTATTATTCAAAAATCTGCATGGCTCAAAAAAATATAACAATTTTAAGAATGAGCTAGAGTATCAAATAAACACTGCTGAACTAGAACTTAAGGAAAAATATTCTAAAGAACTTGAGGAAAAAAAATAATTGATTGCCAAAAACAATTACACAAACACTATTTAGAAAATATCTCCTTAGAATTAAGGTCAATATATCAATACTCAGAATGTGCTCAAACACCATCAAAATTCCTAGCTAGACTAATTAACATAAAAAGTGGACCTCCTAGGATCAAAGAAATAAAATATGAAGGACAGGTGAAATATAAAGACCAAGATATAGTGGACTCTTTTGAAGATATTTATAAGAAATTATACAATATACCCTTATCACCATCTACAGACAGATTTGAGGATTTTATACATAATATACACTTTCAACAAATTACTGAAGATCAAAGGAAACTCTTAAAATCACCGTTACAATTAAAAGAGATAAAAGCTGCAATAAACAAACTAAAATTAGGTAAATCCCCTGGGCCTGATGGATATGCATCTGATTTTTATAAGTTATTCATGGAACCTATCTCCAAAGTTTTATTAAAAGTTTTCAACTATATAATGCAATATGGTATAACAGACAAATACTTAAATAACTCCAAGACAGTGTTGATTCCTAAACTGCATTGTGACGCTACAGATCCAGCAAATTATAGACCAATAGCCCTCATAAACACTGATCTTAATATATTAGCCCATGTTATAGCAAATAGACTTAAGAATATACTCCCCTCTATTATTTCTCAACAACAAATGGGCTTTATGACAAACAGACAAACAAGTGACAACACCCTCCTCTTAGATACCATTGCGAGACTGCTTAATAGTGATAAATGCCCCAGATATGCCCTTACAGTAGATGTAACCAAAGCTTTTGATAGAGTAAACTTTCACTTTCTCTTTAATATACTACCTTTATATGGTTTTCCTCAAGAATTCATTAAAATGATCCACGTTCTGTATCAGAAATCTTCTACCACTATACAGGTAAACAAACTTATAACTAACCCTATACTCTTATCCAGTGGTACTAGACAAGGATGTCCTCTTTCACCATACCTATTTAATCTTTATCTAGAACACCTCCTTCTGTTTATTTCACAAAAAAACTTTCATCATATTCCCAGAATCCACAATACAAATCTTATATACTCAGCCTTTGCCGATGACTTAAATATATACTTCCAACTCCCCACTACTGACCTCCCAAAAATACTTAAAGCTATTGATGAGTTCTCTGTAGTTTCAAACTATAACTTAAATTTAAACAAGTCACACATATTTCCCCTCAATCCTATAGGTCATAAAGAATTGTACTTTCCCATGAGTGAGATGAAAATAAACCATCAGATAAAATATCTAGGAATACTATTTACTTCGGACTTCAAAGTTATTATAAACAATTACCTACTAAGTACATGGACTATTATTCAAAATGATATTGATAGATGGAAGAACATCAATATGTCTCTACTGTCAAAAGCTAGTGCTGTCAAGATGAATTTTCTACCAAGAATGCTCTTTCAATTAAATGCTACTTTTTCAAATATTCCCCAAAACTTCTTCCTTGCCATGGAAAAAGCTATATGAAGATTCTTATGGTATCCCAAATCTACCAGAATTAAATATGGAAAACTTGTACTCACCAAAGATAAGGGGGAATTGGGGTTGCCTGATTTTAAGCTTTACTATGGTATAATTACTGTCTACAGACTAATACAAATAATAAACTATGACTCATATATAAATACTTGGACACCCCAGTGGACCAAAATCTGGTATGAACAGTTGAAATCCCCTGGCTATAATATCAAATCCCTACCATTCTTGAATTTGAACCAGACTAGCATATACACGAATAATCTACACTCACTAATTAAAAACATGATTCTTACAACACAGAAACTATTTAAATCATTGCAATTAGCTGACACTTTTGCCCTTATACAACCATTACACCTAAATCCTAATCTACTAATTAATAATAAACCCATAAATCTAATAAACTACCCCCCTGATAAAAGACTACACAATATGGGATATATACCAATGGAAAGACTCTAACACGGGGCAAATGAGACTTGAATTCAAACTTCCTAAGAAATATAGTATTATCCTTAACCAACGTCACCATCTTATAAATGCTAAATTCTCACAAATACACACTGATTTACAGAACATAAATTTAGTTAAATTAATACTTGAAAATATTGCAATTAAAGGGAAAACAATTTCTAGGACTTATAAAATTGTAATGAGTGCAAAACATCAGAATTCTTTATTATTTTCAAACTATTGGCAAATGAAAAATCAATCACTGACTGAAGAAAATAAGAAACTAGCCATTGAAAATACAATCAAATTCATTCCTTTTAAAAAGCTGTTATATACACAAATTATGGTAAATAATCTATATTATACCTTATCTAAATTAAATAAATTCAATCCTAACTTTTCGCCTATATGTCCCCATTGTCCGGATCAAACAGCTGATATTTTGCATGTCATGTGGAACTATACTAAAATATACAACTTATGGTATTCCTTGAGAGTAAGATTAGAGAAGATGGGATATGAAAAATCAACCCTTACATGGGAGACAGCTATATTTCACATTAACATCAATTAACTTCCAAAAATATTAAAACATGTCTTTATTATGGTGTACCCTTATTAAATTCTTTATTACAAAGAATTGGAATGTCATGTCACCAATTATATGGGAAAATTTTAGCAATCTTGCTATCAAATATACCTCATCTCACAAATTAGTTTATTCAAAAAAAAAAAAAAACCCTATTACCAAAAATATTGGGGTTACTAGATATAATTCTTGACAAATAAAATTCGCCCGCAAATTGACATGGAAAGCTAACCTTTTAATAAGAAATTAATGTAGGATAATCAGTTTTCTTGCATCTTCCTCCTTCTCTTACTATATGTGTATCTAGATATTTTCCCTAACCATACAATAAATGGTTGAATTTCTATCTTTACTTTCTATATAGACTATCCCCATTCCACTATCCCTTAGAATTATCATACTCTACTTAACGATGTAATGACTTCTAGTGTATATATATATATATATATATATATATATATATATATATATATATATATATATATATATATATATATATATATATAATTTTCTCGAAACTAGATTGTTGTCTGTTTTCCTTAGATATATATTTGAATTGTTTATTTGTGTTTTTGAGTTATTGTATTGTTGTTATTATTTGGAAAAAAAAAACATTGAAATAAAGAGTTTTTGGGAAAAAAATAACTCATTTTACCTCAGGGGAAAAGCTGGTGTGTCTGGTACAGTTGCCCTGTTGGTTTTAATTGATTCTATGTCAGTTGTTTGACACCTGTGTCCAACTAGTCCATGATACATTGCAGATCTAACGTATTAGTTTACTTTTGCAAAATTTATTTGGATCCATAGCTCACAAAACTTGCATAAAAGCTTTAACTGATTTTTGAATGATTTGATGCTTTCAAATTTCTGTAGTTGATTGTATTGTTACCAAAGATTCATTTCTTTTTAATCCAGAAGTAATTATAAATTGTGTTTTTTTTTTCTTTCTTTCTAAATATTTGTCAAGGTGCATTGCTTACTTCAACAAAAGCTTGCACGAGTAATGCCATCTAATATAATAAGTGTTACATAACACATTATATAATTCATATAGTGATGGCAAGTAACATTCAGAAACTGTTATATAAACTCTAAGGACAGCTACTCAAAATTGTACAAAAGTAAAGCAAAGTGAATAGTTACATAACATTCCACAGCATATGAGAGAGAAGAAATGTACAGACTGTCCCACCAGCTTAACACTGCATTAACTGTCACCAATGAATCATATCTATTTGGCTTTGAAAATAAAGAAACACTTTATTTAAATGCAAGGGGATGCAACATTAATCTTGTTCTAGAAAAAAAAAAACAGCCAGTCTGTGTGAAAGTAGTTTACTAATGCAATGAATACGGAATTAAACTTATCTTTTTTCTAAGTCAGCTCTGGCTCTCATTACCTACAAAAACATCAGCAATATATTTTGAATCTAATAAAAATGTTTTCTAAATTAATGTGTTTGCATATTAAATGCATACATGACTTATTAATGAATGTATAACTAAACCCAATGATTTATGTATGCTTATTTGAGCACAAACAAATGTTTTTTTGTGTTGCTTTCCTTTGCATCCAGAAAAGTATAGTTTCCAAGGTACAAGGCAGAATTGTGTCCACAGATTTTCTTTCTTAGAGAAGTCAGCTGTAATTTAAATGTTAAGTTACATTTTGTAGAGATAACTTTAGCAGAGTTATTTCACTTTTGTCACCAGACAATAAGATCAGAAAGAAATGCTGAATGTGGCCTCCTTAAACTGTTAGCAAGGAATCTGAAACACAGTGTATAAATGAGTAGCTGTTACATTTGCATCCAGCTTTATTACCATAGGTAAAACGTTTGGGTAATAATATAATGCACCAAGTTTGCAGTAAATGCAACTCAGTTGTGTGAAGGCTGGTAATAAGTGAGGTATCTCAGGTATGAGTTATGGAGCAGGCATTTGCAGTACCTTTGTAAGTGAGGTTAGAAAAGATCTTGAAGGCACTGCTTATATTTTTTCCTACTAAAATAAAATCATGCAATCCTGACTTTGCTGCAGTGAGATGGAGTCCTGATTATAACCCAAATATCATAAATATGACTAGCAGCTCATATACAGTTGGAGCCTGGTCAAGGGGGCGGTGAGAAGAAGTTCCATTTTGTAACCTCACCCGCTATTGAAGGGAGGTTGGAGTTTCTACCTGAGATCTGACACACACCTGGTGCATTACTCTTACATTCAACATTTGGCATAGAAGAGTGATGGAGGTAACTGGGGCTGCTTTGAATGATATGTAAGGACTGAGTAGCTCAACCAATATACAGCAGGCAAAAACAATCCCCTGACATGCAAGGCAAAGTGGGTGATACTGCCAGCTGCTTTGCACTACTCCACCCCTCTTCTCAAACCTTCAGTGGAACAATCCCAGTCTCAGAAGGTAATACCAAGGACACTAAAATAAAAGGAACAATGGCAGAAGAACTAGGCAGGCAAAAGTCAGATGAAGGACATGTAAATGGGGCACAACATATATTTTATAAGGACAAAACTTATGCAACACAGATGACCCAGAATAATTTATTCACAGAATGAGAAGAGAGTTAAAAGTGGAAGTGTCACACATGGCAGAACCCTCCAGCATAAGTTACACAAATAGTGAATTCATGCTAAATGGTTTTTCCTAAAAAATACAAGCAAGTTAAAACATTTTTTCCAAGATTAGCACTAGCATGCTTACTTAGGGACATTTCAGTTTTCCATTAAGCTGCAGCTGTCAAAAACACTAGATATATATGTATTGGTAATTGTGCTACACTAGAAATATAGTTTACTACTCTTCACATAAAAAGTATAATAGACATCTGACGTCTGGAACATGAAGATGTAAATCTTTTTCTGGTGTTGGGTAGTAGTGAGAACAGCTGCCATTACATAGCAGGAAAATAACTTGATATACGCACACTGAAAACTAAACCAGCATAAGTTGGATATTTTATGATCATGACAAGTTGTTGGTATATATGTCTCCATGACAGACAAATGAGGCACATGATACATGCATTGTTGTATGATGCATCATTGTCCATGCTGTTTTGATAATAGTTTAAAGTGCCTTTTAAAGAGTAAAGTATTACAAATAAAGTTTGATTCTTAATCAATATCCCAATGGTGTTTTCTGTTACAGTGTAACTACCTTGTACCGTGTGTCATAGTGATAGTTATCTTCTTATGTTTTCAACAAAAATCATACGTCTCTGGACAAAATCTGCCAGTTCTGATTCTACTGCTGCTGCTTTATGGGTATGTATTGAGATAAATGTTATTCTTTGTAAAGTTTGTCTTTTATTGTGCTTTACTAATGCTTTTTTATGATACCTGTAAATGATTAGGTGAACAATGTTTGCATAAATATCTCAATTTATTGAATATTGTAATGCATTTTGAGATGTGTGGAGTTAATCATTTTATCAAAGTGTTTAGTGCAGTCTTCTTTTTAATTCATGAGCACAAGACACAGCACAAAAACATCAGCTTGCTTGGTGTTCACAAGGGTCTTGAAGGTGAAGACTGTGGCATTTTTGGTCAGTAGCATTTGACAAGATGGTCTGGAATTCTGGGTAACTATTCAGTTGGGAAGGGTACACGGAGTCTGAACTCAGTCTCCACAAAAGACTGATTAAGCCGAGGCATGCCATTGCCAGGTTCCATTCCTATGCTATCAAGGAAGAAATATTATCAAGACTTTGGAAACCAGGGAGGTGAGGTTTAGCTCACTAGAGCATGTGGCTCGCAGTGACTTGGATTTTTTAGGTGGAGCATTTCCATCAATTCTGAGTTGGACATGGCTTTGTAAGTCAGGCAGAGATCACCTCTGAGTAAGTGATATGCCACTGAGTACAACTGGAGTTTTTTCAATCGGGCTGCATAGGACATATGTTTGAGGCCAGTAATCCTCTTGGTGAGGTGCTTTTGTGGTCTTTTCAGCTGTTGGAAGTGTCTCGTGAGGTACATCCCAAATGGGGCATTGTACTCTATGATGGGTCTGATGATTGACGAGTAGAGGGGCACTATAACCTCTTTATTTCTAGATGCAAACCCCTTAGTAATTAGATGGGCCTCATAGAAGGATTTCCTAACTACATTGGCAATATGATTGTCAAAGGAGAGATTACTATCTACCTGGGTCCCCAGATCTCTTATTACCTCTTATGTATTAAGGGGACTGCCACCTATGTGGTAATTATTGGGTGTTTTGTTTTTCCCAAATGGGATGACTATGCATTTTTTGGCATTTAGCTTGAGGCCATTACTTTGACACCAGGTGTCTGTCTAAGTAAGGCCTTTTTGAAGGATGTCCATGTCAGCCGGAGAGTCAATTATGGATCCCAGTTTGCAGTCATTGGCGAAATTGGTTAGCCCTAGTCCTCCTGTGTTTGCCTGCACTTCTGTGAAATATATGCTGAACAGAAGGGGTCCCAGAACCGAACCTTGAGGGACACCACTTGTGACTGGTTTAGAGTCGGACCTGGCGTCCGCTATTCTTACCGTGTGAGTTCTGTCTGTAAGCCAGTTGGCAACCCATCTTGTGACGTAGGGATTTATGTTCAGGGTGGTGAGTTTTTCTATAATACCCGAGTGAGGAATGGTGTTGAATGCCATGGAGAGATCACGGTAGGCTGTGTGAACCACCTTTCCCTTGTCTATGGCTTTGGTGACTGTCTCGATGAAGTCAACCAGATTTAGTAGGCATGATCTGCCCTTAACAAAGCCAAACTGGGTCAGGGTAAGTGTTTGGAGGTTCCCAATGTCTTTTTTAATGAGTTCCATGATGATGCACTCCATAGCCTTGCAGACCAGGCTAGTCAGGCTTATGGGGCAATAGTTACCAGGGTCAGTTGTGGCCCCTCCTTTGTGGAGTGGAATAACCATTACTGTGCACCAATCTATGAGCACGTATCCTGTGGAGAGGCTGAGGTTGAACAGTGTGTTTAGGTGAGGGGTTAGTTCATTCTGTAGTTCGTGCAAGACGCAGCCTGAGACACCATCTGGCCCCAGTGATGCTGTATTTTTGGCTTTTGAAAGGGCTGTTTTCACCTGTGAAAGATGAGAGAAAGGTGAAGTTTGCACTGAATCTATCTGCCAGGATGTTGGCATTATCAGTAGGTTCAGTATATTTTGTGCTATTTTGCACTAGCTCAGAGCATATCTGCAAGTTGCTACTTAGATTCTTGACATAGCTAAAGAAGGCTTTGTGGTTATCTTTCGAATCCTTGGCTATTTTTCTTTTGAAGTTAGCCTTGGATGATTTTATGAGGGACCTTAGTTTCTTACTGATACTGATCAGGGATGTCTTTCCTTCTTGGGATTTGCTTTTTTTCTGAACTAGTTTCCTCCTTCTGTTGTATAACCTGTTTATGGCAGGGGTCCACCAGACTGGTTTCCTTCTCTTAGGGGAGTGAGTCTTGGTTTTGCTAGGGATGGCATGATCCATGCATCCTTGTAGGTGTTCATAGAGTGCAATTGTAAAGGATTCTGCATCTTGGGCAGTGTTATCCTTTAGTATGGGGGCGGTGAAACTTACCACCTCTGCCTTAAGTAAGGTGAAGTTTGCATTAGAAAAGTTTTTCACTGTGGTTTCCTTGGTTGGGGTGGTGGGGTGTGGACATCTAGGGTGATTAGTTTATGGTCTGATCTAACCAGTGATGGGTTGACCTTCAGTACGGAACACCTGTCGCCCATGTTGGTGATGACCAGGTCCAATATGTTGTGGCCTCTGGTAGGGGAGTTTACCAGCTGATCCAGGGCATTTCAGTTGATAAATTCCAGGAAGTGCTGAGCCTGGGAGTTTGTACTCAAGTAGTTTTCCGAGTTAATGGGAGGGTAATTGAAATCACCCAATATCAGGGTGTTTGGTAGGACCTTCATGTTTTCCACTGTCTCCAGAAAGGTGGAGTGGTGGTCCTGGGTCATGGAGGGTGATCTGTAGCAGGCCACAATTTGCATTGCAGATTTGCCCAATGTTAGTTGCACATGGATGATCTCAGAGGTATCATGCTGCGCCACTAACCTGGAGGTGTGGGTATCCTTGATGAATATGGATGCACCCCCTCCTTTTGTGCTTTGGTCCATGTTCTGTGACCGAAATGTGTGGTATGAGTTGAAGCCCAGTAGTGCTGGAGTGCTCTCTGGAGCCTTGAACCAGGTTTCATTTACTGCACAGATGTCGACGTTCTCCATACTTAGGAGTGCTTCGAGCGCATGCATTTTGAGATTTAAACTCCTGGCATTGAGTAGCATAACCCTCATTTTTTACTTGTGCTGTTTACGGTGGTGTGTTTGAATTTTGAGCCTTATCTCAAAAAGGCACTATTGGGGCAGCAAGAGCCTTGGCCAGTATTTGAAAGCCAAGGGGTGACAGGTGCAAGCCGTCTCTTGTGAAACAACGCACCTTGTCGAGCATGTCATCCCAGGCTGACAGACACTGGATCCCCTTTGAATGACACCAGAAGCTTAGCCAATTGTTGAAATTCATCATTTTTTCTTTATACTGAGGTATCATTCTTGGTGAGGGCAGGATGCTACTCAGGGTCAGGGTCATACCCACCTGGGCTACATGATCAGAGAGCTCTTCCATGTCTCTTTTCATGTAGTCCATGGAGGTACGTCTCAGGTCATTCACACCAACATGAACAATGACAGAGTCATATCTGTACTTGTTCTGGAGTGACCTGAGTGCTTGTGTTATGTGGCGGATTCTGGCTCCCGATATGCAGCTAACAGTAACCTTCTCTTTGTCCAGCCCAGTGAGTGGGGTGTCAGTGTGCCTGACTATTGAGTCACCTATTATTAGTGTGTTAGGTATGTTATTTCACCTTAAGGGCTGTGATTGTGCGGCACATTGATTTTGTGTTTTATGTGTTGTCTGTTTTGTGACGGGAGGTGCAGGTTTTGTGGGTGTCTGCTTTGGAGCTCTCTGATGCTTTTGCAGGTTTTTATTTAGAGCCTCCAAGTATGATTTCATGTATTTATGTGTATTTTTTGCCAGTACTGGTTTAGTAGGTCTATGTGAGGCTGTAGGTGTGGTGCAAGTGTTAACCTTCTCCTCATGACTGTCTGTTCCAGTCTTGGGTGGAGAGACCTTAGCCTCCAGTTTGGCTGTATAATTGCATCTCTCGCATATGTTAGTGTTTTGTGGTAGGAGGAGAGGGCTGTCTGTGTACATGATGCAGTTTTACCATTCCCTCCGGATACCCAGATTCACCAGCTGGACTGGAAGGTACACCTGAAGTTGCCCTTTGGTCATGCCTGAATAGTAGGGTGAGCTGCTTAGTTGCTTAGTTGGTGAAGGGTGGATAAAGAGGCTTGCCCTACTGGGCAGTCAAGTGTCGGGGTATATTAGTGCTTGCTATTAGGTCTGAGCAAGTGCTGGACTGTGGGATGCTTTTTGAGTGCTTAGTTTGAGAGTTAGACTAATTTCAAGTGAAAAACTGAAGAGGAGACTTAGTGGAGCCAGGAATAATTTAACCCTAGTTAACCGGTGTTGCCCGGCACACAAAACTGTGCAAACGCGTTTTTTAAAATACATGGTTCGTGCAATCCCTAACAGGACTGAGATGCTATCCTCCAAAAAAAGGAAGCCAATCTGGTGGTCCCCTGCCATAAACAAACTCTACAACAGAAGAAGGAAACTGTTGCAAAAAAGAGTAAAATCCCATGATTGGAGAAACTCCCTGGTCAGCCTCAGTAAGAAGCTGAGACTCCTCATAAAATCCTCCAAAGCTATTATGAAAACAAAATCGCCACTGACTCTAAAGACAACCAAAAAGCATTCTATAGCTATGTCAAGAATCTCAATGGCAACACTCAGATCTACTCTGAGTTACAGCACAATGGCACTAAATATACAGAACCAACTGATATTGCCAACATCCTGGCAGATAGGTTCAGTGCTACCTTTACCCCCCTGTCATCCCCTAAAGGGTCCATCTCTATACCAGAAGAATGCAAAGTTCCTGTAATCATGGCTGCACAGGTAAAAAACACACTATCCAAAGACAAGAACACAGCATCCATGGGACCTGACAACATCCCAGGCTGTGTTCTACATGAACTACAGAATGAACAGGCATCCCACCTAAGTACCATGTTTAATCATAGCCTCATCACAGGCTATGTGTGCACTGAATGGTGCACATCGACAGTTATCCCACTCCACAAAGGGGGAGCCATCACAGACCTCGGAAACTACCCCCCATTAGCCTAATGAGCCTGGTCTGCAAGCCTATGGAATGTATCATCATGGAACTTATAAACAATGACATTGGTAATCTCCAAACTCAGGACCCCACCCAGTTTGGGTTTGTAAAAGGCAGATCATGTCTCCCAAACCTGATAGACTTCTTTGAAGCAGTCACCAAAGCTGTAGCTGAGGGTAAGGTGGTTCACATAGCCTATCTAGATGTTGCCAAGACTTTCAACACCATCCCCCACTCTGGAATTATAGATAAACTCACTAAACTAGGTATAAATCCCTATGTCACAAGATGGGTTGCCAACTTGCTCACTGACAGAACCCACACTGTGAAAGTAGCAGACTCCAAATCCAACTTCAGACCAGTGACAAGTGGAGTACTATAGGGTCCAGTCCTGGGTCCTCTCCTGTTTAATATCTACTTCTCTGAAGTACAGGCCAACACAGAAGGTCTTTGACTAATGAAGTTCACAGATGACTGCAAACTAGGAGCCATAATCAAAACTCCAAACGATGTGGACATCCTATAAAAGGGCCTTGCTGAGACAGATGCCTGGTGTCAAAGCCAGGGCCTCAAGCTCAATGCCAAAAAGTGCATCGTCATCCCTTTTGGTAAAAACTCGGTACCCATGAACTACCACATAGGCGGTAGTCTACTTAACACCGAAAGTGTGATAAGAGACCTTGGGACACAGGTGGACAGTAGTCTCTCCTTTGATAATCACATCACCACAGTAGTCAGGAAATCCTTCTATGTGGCACACCTCATCACAAAAGGTTTCTCATCGAGGAAAAAAGAGGTCATTGTTCCCCTCTACTCGTCACTCATTAGACCCATTATAGAGTACAATGCCCCTTTTGGTATGTACCTCACAAGACATCTACAACAACTGGAAAGGCCACAGAAATACCTCACAAAGAGGATTACCGGCTTCAAACAGATGCCCTATGCAGATCGTCTCAAAAAACTACAGCTTTACTCCATCGCATATTGCCTACTCAGAGGCGATCTCTGCCTAACACACAAAGCTATGTCAAACCTAGAGCTTTAAGACATGCTTCACTTAAAGAAATCTCAATCCCTATGAGCTACACACTCTAGGGACCTAAACCTTGTCACCACAATAAACAGAACATGTTGGAGGGATAGATTCCTGTCCCAGAGACTTCCCATACTCTGGAACAAACTACTATCTATATCAAACAGAGCTCCTCATTAGCACTCTTCAAGAAAAATCTTGATGATTGGATGGGAGATAGGAAATTCACCCCGGGGATCACTTCTGTGGCTCTGCTCGACAGTGGCACAGGAAAATAATTTTCTTGGGTGGCGAACACCAGGGTACCTTTTGGCTAGGTTTATATATGCCCTAGGGCCAATAGTCTAGTACCTACCTATGAACCTATTAACTTCTGTGCTGGAACCACTCCTCCAGGGACAGATGGCTGCTCAAAGTTCCACTCTCTCACAGGTGAACAGAGAAACTTCCCTCTATCCAAGTAAGGTATGGGCAACTCAGAAACTTATAACACAACCCTGAATTCAGCACTAGCCTGAAAACTGGACTATACTAGCTTAGAAAGGCAGGAAACAAGAAATTTTTTTTTGAAAAGATTAGGCAAAAACAGTAAAAAGTACACTTAAAACAGCTTTAAACAACTACAAGCGATCAGAAAATGCTATCACACTTTTGTGTGTAGCCTGCAACAGTTAAACAATTTATTTAAACAAAAAACTACTTTTTAAAAGTGCAGGCAGTCAAATAAGTACAATATGTGAAAAAAACAAGCTTTTAAATCACAAGTGCTGGAAAAATCAGCGTTTAGGTGGAAAACAGTTAAATACAGCAAGAAAATACAGAAAACTGATACTCAATCACTCCAAAGTCTCTCTTTTAAGCTAGAAGGCTTGTATCAGTTTAAGGCTTTCTAGTGCTTTCCAGTAGGTTAGTTACAGGAAAGATGGGAAACAAGTGCATATGTGGTCTTTTAAACCAGAATGTTGAAAGAGATGGACAACTTCCCGAATGATCAATAAACTACAATTCCTGGGCCAAGAACCACTCCTCTGGTGGTAGTCATGCTACCTAGTACTTACCACTGCCTCTGATAAGCTAGAAGGCTGCACTCCAACACAAAGGCTTGGGGGGCTCAAAAGCTTACAAACAGTCCTGGATACAGCAAATCTGTACCTGGACTAGACTAGTTATGGGAAAGGTGGGGATCAAGCGCAAACACGAGCTTTAAAACCAGAAAGTTGAGAGAGATGGAAAAAACTGCCCAAACGGCCAATAAGCTACAATTTCTGGGCCAGAACCACTCCTCTTGTGGTAGATAGGCTACCTAGTGCTTACCACTCCCACTGATAGGCTAGAAGGCTTCCCTCCAACACAGAAAGGCTTGTGGGGCTCAGAAGTTTACCAACAGTCCTGGATACAGCAACTCTGTATCTGGACTAGGCTAGTAACAGGAAAGGTGGGAAACAGTGCAAGTGCGGCTTTTAAACCAGAAAGTTGAAAGAGATGGGAAAAATCTGCCCAAACGGCCAGTAGCTACAATTTCTGGACCAGGAACCACTCCTCTTGTGGTAGATAGGCTATCTAATGCTTACCATTCCCACTGATAAGCTAGAAGGCTTCCCTCCAACACAGAAGGGCTTGCGGCACTCAAAAGCTTGCCAACAGTCCTGGATACAGCAACTCTGTATCTGGACTAGGCTAGTAACAGGAAAGGTGGGAAACAGTGCAAGTGCAGCTTTTAAACCAGAAAGTTGAAAGAGATGGGAAAAATCTGCCCAAACGGCCAGTAGCTACAATTTCTGGGCCAGGAACCACTCCTCTTGTGGTAGATAGGCTACCTAATGCTTACCACTCCCACTGATAGGCTAGAAGGCTTCCCTCCAACACAGAAAAGCTTGGAATGCTCAGAAGCTTAGAAAGAGTCTTGGATACAGCAAATATGTACCTGGACTAGACTAGTTACAGGAAAGGTGGGGAACAAGCGCAAATGCAGGCTTTTAAGCCAGCAAGTTGAAAGAGATGGAAAACTGCCTAAACGGCCAATAAACAACAATTTATGGGCCAAAACCCACTCTTCCCATGGAAGATAGGCTACCTGATGCTTACCACTCCCACTGATAAGCTAGAAGGCTTCTCTCCAACACAGAAAGGCTTGGGGGGGGGGCTCAGAAGCTTAAAAAGAGTCCTGGATACAGCAAATCTGTACCTAGACTAGACTAGTAACAGGAAAGGCAGGAAACAAGCACAAACACAGGCTTTTAAATCAGAAGGTTGAAAGAGATGGAAGAGCTTCCCAAATGGCCAATAAACTATAATTTCTGGGCCAGAAACCTCTCCTCCTGTGCTAGATAGGCAGCCTAGTGCTTACCACTCCCACTGATAAGCTAGAAGGCTTCCTTCCAACACAGAAAGGCTTGGGGGCTCAGGAGCTTACAAACAGTCCTGGATACAGCATATATGTATCTGGACTAGACAAGTTACAGGAAAGGCAGGAAACAAGCTAGGATTTTTTTTTACAGAAAAGCAGCTAAAACAGCAGTAAATACAATTCAAATGCAGTGCAGGCCAGCACACTTGTATCAATATTACGGCAAATACAGTTTAATTAAATGCAATTAAATTAACAAATGACGAAAAAACAAGTGCAGAAGGCATTAAATTAGAAGGCTACTAACAAGTAGTAATAAGTGCAGAGTAAAAACAACTGAACAGATAGCACGCAGAACAGCAACTAAGACAGTTACAGTAAGAGCAACTGAATATGTATATATATATATATATATATATATATATATATATATATATATATATATATATATATTTTTTTTTTTTTTTTTTTTTTTGAGGGAGGGAACACAGCAGGATTAAGATGCTACAGGGGTTGTCCTTCTCAAATGCTATCTTTGTACAAAGTAGGGGTGCCTAAAATCAGGATATGATCTCACTGCACTCAGTTGAGTGAGCAAATGAGATAGGCCCAGAAGGAGTATCCAAATACAAACTTATAAGAGGGGCAGGCAGTTTCAAAGCCACCAAGATTAACACCAAAACAAGAACAGGGAGAGTAGGTGGGAGAAACACAGTGGAGACAACAAGAGACAGAAACAATACAGCACCACTATAAATAATAGGCAAATGTATAAATACAGCACAGTGCAAATTAAGTTGCAAAAAGTGTACTTATCAGTTTGGAATAGATTCCAACTCTGTTCACTGCAAATCTATCAGATTTCCAGCAGTTCACAGAAATGCAGCCTGTATTGGAATTACAGCAATGAGATACACCTCAGGCAATGAGTAACAGCTAGGATGTGGACTGGCTCAACAACCCCCTCCCTGAAACTAGCTTGAGCTACCCTGAGAAAAAAACACAGTGGAGACAACAAGAGACAGAAACAATACAGCACCACTATAAATAACAGGCAAGTGTATAAGTACAGCACAGTGCAAATTAAGTTGCAAAAAGTGTACTTATCATTTTGGAATAGATTCCAATTCTGCAGCTCACAGCAAATCTATCAGCTTTCCAGCAGTTCACAGAAAATGCTGCTCCTAAATAATCCACATGTATCTAGGCATGAATGCTACCCACCACTACCTACATGTGTAGGTAGTGACCAAGTTTGTGGACAACTGTGCTGTCTATCATTGACTCCCCAAATGATGTTAAGATACTGCAAGAGGGTCTTGCATTAACAACAGACTGGTGCCAAGGTCCTGGCCCCAAGCTACATGCAAAAACTGTATCATCATACCATTTGGCAAAGACACAGCCCCACTGTTTACCACATCAATGTCAACCTATTAAACACACAACCTGTTTTGAGAGATATGGGCACTCAGGTTGATATCAATTTCACATTCAACCAGCATGTAGAAGCAATAGTTAGATAGGCCTTGTACATGGTTCATCTCATAGGTAAAGGGATTGCATCAAGAAAAAAGGTGATCATTACCTCTCTATAGTCCTCACCATTATTTTAGTACAATGCCCCATTTGGCATGTACCTATCCAGACATCTGCACCAACTGGAAAGCCCACGGAAATACCTTCCAAAGGTAATCCATGGCCTCCAACACCTGTCCCATGTAGACAGGCTCAAATAACTAGTGCTTCACTAGGTATCAGATAGGGTGCTCAGAGATGGGCTGAGTCACACCTACAAGGCAATGTTAGACCCTGCCCTACTACAGCTGCCCCATATCTGTAACCATAACACCTTGCACATTACCTGAATGACAGGCCTGAATCTGATATGTGACATCAACACAACCTGCTGGAGAGACATGTTTGTCTCCCAGAGGCTGCCCTGTTTCAGGAATACACTATTCATGTACGTTAGAATACCATGCTGACCTTCTTTAAGCACAACAGTGATGAGTGGATGGGAAACCACAAATCTGTTCCAGAGGTCCCACCTGTGTCCCTCATTGACAGGGGCAACAGGTGCTGACTGATGCTTCTTGTTGGGAATAAACTAATGTCTAGGCTTATAAGGGCCCCAGGCCCATTATTCTAGTAAACTACTGTGATCCTATGAAACTATGACCTACTGAACTTCCAGGTGACATGTATCAAGAGTAGCATGCTGTGTCATGGGGTATTCATTTTATGCTGTCTGCCCCCATTGTCCCTGACACACTGTTCTACACATACACACCTAGGTAACCATGCACATATATAGCCATACCTTGGCAAAGTCACATTTCTGCATTGCTACCATGCCATCCTGAGCCACAGTATTGACACCAGGTCTCCACAGCATAGACACACATATCCCTGGAACAGAAACAGAAAAAGGTCTGGGAGGCAACAGTCAGTCAGCAATACTACCACCAATGTAGCATCATGGAACAAACGTACATATACTTTGATGTGTACTCGTGACACATGCCAGCAGACAGCACCTTACAGGGCATAACACTACTGCACTATAAACTATAATTCAATGTACTATAGTCACCCTGTGCATCAGACACATATTTGCATGTCCCTGCATCATTGATGGTATGGATGACAGGGATGTGGCACAGGTATCATCACATGCATAGGGTGTGGTGTGGGGTTGCCAAAGGCATAGCCTGTGCCACATAGTTGACATTGTGTGTGTGTGTGTGTGTGTGTGTGTGTGTGTGTGTGTGTGTGTGTGTGTGTGTGTGTGTGTGTGTGTGTGTGTCTCTGGAGTGGTGTGGGTCAGCTGGACCATGGAGAGGAGCTGTGTGTGTCTGTTGGTGTCCTGCATGTGACAGTGATGTGTGAGTGCATGCGTGTACACAGTCAAGCCATTTACTAGCCCTACACAAGGGTATGTTGACAGCTGTGGACTGTACATGGCAGAATGTACAGCTCACTGTCTCTGGCCACGAACATGGGAACTGGCTTTGCCATGAGTCGCACTGACACCACCATGCCTTGGGTCATATGCGGTATTACTTGCTGATGGTGACTAATGTCTGCTGGATCCATGTCCCTTACTGGATCATCCAGGACCATGTGCCCATGGCCTGCCAAGTTGTGGGGTGGACAGCACCCTCCCTTCTGTAGTGCCTATGGTACTGCCATTACGGGAGTGGGACAGTGCATGGTCATGCAGATTCTCAGCTGATGTTGGTGCTTTCCTACATCTACATGTCTAATGCCCTCTCCCACCAAATGTTCCAGCGCAGACAATGCATGGTCAAGGAGTGACAATGTCTCACCCCATCTGTCCACTACATCAGCATATGATGCATGGCGTCACCAATGTTGTGGATGGAGTCATGGATGCCAGACAGTGATGCATCCATGATGCTGAGCATCCATCTGGTGTTGCATTCAGAATGTGCCTGTGCCTCCATGATGGACTGAAACATGCAACCAGTGACTCATGATGTGACACCTGTGATAGGTGGTGGATGGGCAGCAGTCCTCATTTGAGCACCCCTGTCAATCTGCCTGAGTGGGACCTCACCAGATCTCTGGCTATGTCTAGTGTCTACAGTCACAGATGCCATAGTTGCCACACTCTCCTGTTCGATGCCACCACCCTCTAACTGTCCAATATCTGTGGCTGCTGGGGACTGGATATGTGTGGGCATACTGACTGTGTGTGGGGACATTGATGAGGAATTGGGATGTCAACCAATGGGGCAGATTCAACCCCCAACAACCCCACCTGTGCCTCATTATGGCCACCATCATCATCAGAGTCTGATGACACACTGACATCAGGTTGTGAGGGGGACAAACTCCAACTCCCACAGTCACCTGTGAGGAGGAAGACAACATAACTACATTAATACCTGCACTATTATGTCTGCTGATCCACACACACACACACACACACACACACACACACACACACACACACACACACACACAGACACACACACACACATACATACATATACAGGTGAGGTGCCACAACTGCATTATACATACCACACCTTATTACTGATCCCATGTACAACACACAAACAGACCACAACAGACACAGACAAGACAAGCCCTTAACAACATGCAGTGCAGCTAGGTCCAGTTAATGTTGCCAATACTTTACACCTGTGAGATAAGCGACATGTCAGTGTATGTGATGGACCTTCACCTTAAACACAGTGCACCCATCTCCAACATATTATTGCTGCCGTATAGCAGACTCATGCACCTTCACAATAATATATGCAAATATGTTATAGATCATGCAGATATGCTACTGTGATTACCAATTTAATGCACTCCAATGAACCACTCCAGAACTGAACATACAAGTATTGTACTATGGCTAAGCTTAACAGTTGTGTCCACAGCAAACTGGCAGCCCTTAAAATTCCTAGGGTATACATGAGCCATAACAAAGCAGTTTCACACTCACCGGCTACAATTTATTTTATTTTATTTTACATTTGTTTACCAGGATAGTCCGACTGGATACATATCCATTTTCAGCGGAGGCCTGGGGAGAAAAGCTCCAAAAAACACATTCAACAAACTGTTACATTTTTACAGTTTAAAACACAAAATAAACACAAATAAAAAAGATGTGTACACAGATGTAAAAAAACACAACAAACAGATATGCACACACAAATTATTACATTTTTACTCAGATGGAAAATTCTTGACAGTCTTTTTAAGAATGATAGGGTATTGAATGCCTAGTAGGCTAACCTGGTAGTAGATCCAAGGAGATCATAGGATATATAAGTTAAGAAACAAAATGCAAGAAGATACAAGATGTTGGACTCCGGCCATACCAGATGTACCCTTGGTACTATTGGGAGAGGTATTGTCAGCAAACACAAATGTGGCATTGTTACAGGATAATATGTGCATATATCAACATGTATGAACTGTGATACTGCCCACATTGCTAACATTCTGAGTATGTGTGCACGTGTGCATTACAACCTCCCCGAATGCAGATTGATCTGATATTTGTTTACAGGTATACAGAGGCTGCCACTATGTCTGCTACAGTATTAAAGTGATGACCACAGGAGGCTTACCTGGACATTCCTTTGCTGTGGAAGTTGTGCCACCCACCTCCACGACATATAGGGTGATGGATGCTTGCAGGCTGGTGGCTGAATCCAAGTTTGTCAGGAACTCCTCTGTGGCTGAGAGTGGTTGTTGTATTGCAAGCCCTCCACCGGTGCCAGCACGGTCCCTGGCCACAGCTATGGCCCTTTGCCGTGCAGCATTTCTCATGTCTGTGGCCCAATGTCAGACCTGCTCGTAGCTTCTTTCCTGTAGCCCAACATGATTTACTGATGCAACAAGGTCTGACCATAGTGCAGTGCTTTGTTTCCAATTCTGGCAACTCCTTGACATCAGGATCTCATGATGCAGTCTAAGACCATCAACTATAACGTAATTTTTTTGGCTGCAGAAAAAGGTGGGTTCCTCCATCTGTACATCACACCTGAAAGACAAGAAGAGGGGAACCTGTCACAGGGCCACATACATTGCTCTCTATTATGTACACTCCCTGCACATCCACATTATCCAGCACTATCCTTTGCTAACTCCAACATCATACCCCCAAATCTATCGCCACAGTATGTATGTGGCTATCAGCAACATAGTGGCAATACGGCATGTGTTTCCCTCCTCATCCTGATGTTTACTGCTACTTACTGCATGTTCTCTAAGGTTTTCAACTGCATCTTTTTTTGCACCTATTCCTGCTTGTTTATAGCCTGTCTACATTGTATGTGGTAGTGTAAGCCTCCTACTTTTGTGTTAAGTACCTGGGCTGTAGGCCCACCCCTTAGGTCTTCCTGGCTTTTCTCCCTCCAATTCTGACAAATACAGCTGGACAATGTCCTACAGTTTCCCCTGCCAGTCTGTTTGATATGGGCATCTTGATACAGTGTAGCAACTACCTCATGTACAAGGACAACCTTCTACAAACACCACCAAGGAATACAATGTGTGAGAGATACAATGACATTAGGGACCTACAGTCCATGCTGTCTCACTCTCAAGCCCACATATCTGGCACCAAAAAGGCTGTCAATACAATCAGTACACCTGAAAAAAAATGTATCTGCTTTTACTGTATTTGTGTTTCTTCCTACTTTATTTTGCTTTTGCATCATCTTAAAAGTACTCAATTGTATTTATTACTGCTTGGTGTAACTCATTCTAAGCCTTTTAGTTTAAGCACTTGGGCTTCAGACCAGTTGTTTTACATTAAGAAGGTTTGTGGTCTGCACTGTAGTGGCAGAACAGGTAACTTACATCCTTCTAAGTTGGGAACTGCTGATTGAGGGCTCAGTGTCTGTTATTCTAAAAGTGTATCAGTTCTGGTTTAAGCACTTGGGCTTCAGGACAGTTATTTTACATTAAGAAGGTTTGTGGTCTGCACTCTTGTGGGAGGAGAGGCTGGACTCTGCCCTTCTGAGCTGGGAATTTCTGGTTAAAGGCGTATAGTGCATGAATATTTGAACTGTTTCTTACTGAAATTGGTACACCTTGTTTGCTGTAGCATAGACTAGATCCAGGCCTGCTGAATCTAGCTTTGTTTGTATAACTTGAGCACTAATCCAGGCATTCTTTAAAGTATTCAATTGTATTTATTACTGCTTGGTAGTAACTTGATTAAAGTGTAACTATCATTCTAAGTCTTTTGGATTAAGCACTTGGGTGTCAGACCAGTTGTTTTACATTAGGAAGGTTTGTGGCCTGCGCTGTGGTGGCAGGACAGGTAGCTTACATCCTTCTAAGTTGGGAACTGCTGATTGAGGGCTCAGTGTCTGTTATTCTAAAAGTGTATTAGTTCTGGTTTAAGCACTTGGGCTTCAGGCCAGTTATTTTACATTAAGAAGGTTTGTGGTCTGTACTCTTGTGGGAGGAGAGGCTGGACTCTGCCCTTCTGAGCTGGGAATTTCTGGTTAAAAGCATATAGTGTATGCATATTTGAACTGTTTCTTATTGAAATTGGTACACCTTGTTTGCTGTAGCATAGACTAGATCCAGGCCTGATGAATCTAGCTTTGTTTGTATGCTTGTTGTTTGTTTGCTTGTTATTTCCCTGAAACGCTAATTCCACCTAAAACACGGCTTTTCAGTGCTTCTGTGGATCCCTAGTGATATCTGCATTGCTTACTGTACTTATTTCCTTGTTTCACTTGAAAGAAAATTACTCTTTGTCGTTTTTGCATTTAAGTTACCTGTAACACATTGCATTTAAGTTACCTGGCACTTGCTCACTAAAGCAATTATATAAGTCAGCACTAAAACATTAAAAGCACTACACCCTCACAAACCCCCCTTGAGTACCTTGTTCCCCATTGGCCCTTTTTTTCAATTATAAAGGAATTCCCAATAGTATTCCAATATGTCGGAAGGTCAGTTTTCAATCTCCTCTCTGGTCCAGCTGGTGAATCTGGGAATCTTGAGGCAATGTTACAACTGCCTCATGTACACAGACAAATTCCAACACATGTGAGTGATGCAGCCATATAGCCAAACTGGAGGCTAAGCTCTCTCAACTCAGTACTGGTGTAACCAGTCAGGAGGAGTAGGAAATCACACTCACTACAATTCCAGTCTCACATAGACCTACCATGACAGCAAACCAAACACATAAACACACAAAAACATACTTGGTGGCTCTAAATAAAAATCTGCCTAAGCAGCAGAGACCTCCAAAGCAGACACCCAAGCAACCACTACCCCAAAACAAAACACGTGCAGCACATAGCTCACAAAGCCAGTGTGCCAAACAGTCACAGCCCTTAAGGCTAAACAACACACCTGATACACTTGTAATAGGTGACTCTATCGTCAGGCACACTGACGTCCCGCTCACCAGGCTGAACAAGGAGAAGGTCACGGTGAGCTATCTGTCGGGCGCTAGGATCCGCCACATAACACAAGCACTCAGGTCACTCCAAGGCAAGTACAAATATGACTCAGTCATTGTCCATGCTGGTGTGAATGACCTGAGACGTACCTCCCTGGACTACACGAAAAGAGACATAGAGGAACTCTCTGAGCATGTAGCCCAGGCCGGTATGACCCTAACCTTGAGTAGCATCTTACCCTCACCAAGAATGATGCCACAATATGAAGACAAGATGATCAATTTCAAGAATTGGCTTAAGTATTGGTGTCATTCAAAGGGGATCCAATGCCTGTCAGCCTGGGATGACATGCTCGACAAGCCACGATGCTTCACTAGGGACGGCTTACACCTGTCACCCCTGGGCTTTCGGATATTGGCAAAGGCTCTTGCTACCCCCATAGTGCCTTTTTTAGGCAAGGCTCAAAAGACAAACCCACCTCCATAGGTATCACAAGGGATAAGAAACTAAGAGTAATGCTACTCAATGCCAGAAGTCTAAACCTCAAGATGCACGCACTCGAAACTCTCCTGAGCATGGAGAGCATTGATATCTGTGCAATAACAGAAACCTGGTTCAAGGCTCCCGAGAGCACCCCAGCACTACCAGGTTATACCTCATACCATGCTTTTTGGCCCCAAAACCTGGACCAAACCACAAAAGGAGGGGGAGTATCAATATTCGTCAAAGATACCCACACCTCCAGGTTGGTGCCACAGCATGAAGCATCAGAGACTATCCATGCGCAACTAACAGTGGGTAAAACTGCCTTCCAGTTTATAGCCTGCTACAGTCCACCTTCCCAAACCCAGGAACCCCACTCGACCTTCCTGAGAATACTGGAAAATATGAAGGTCTCTCCAAACACCATTATATTGTGTGACTTCTACTACCCAAACATAGACTGGGAGCATTACTCTAGCTCCAACACCCTAGCCCAAAGGTTCCTAGAATTTATAAACTCAAATGCTATGGAACAACTTGTTACCACTCCCACAAGAGGGGAAAACATACTGGACCTGATCATTACCAACATGGGGACTCTATGCTCCAGACCAGAAGTGTATCCCTCTCTGGTAAGATCAGACCACAAACTAATCTCACTGGATATTCACATCCTGACCCCACCCCCTACCCAGAAAACCACAGTGAAAACCTTTTCTAAAGCAAATTTCATACGCCTCAAAACCGAGGTGGAATCCTTCAAAGCCCCCGGGCCTATGGAAAATACGGCCCAGACCGCAGAATCCTTTATAAACGCATTCTATGAACATCTTCAGGAATGCATGGATCATTCAATCCCAAATAAAACCAAGACCCAATCCTCCAAAGGCAGACGTCCTGTCTGGTGGACCCCAGCCATAAACAAACTATACAGTAGAAGAGGAAGCTACTACATGATAGAGCAAAATCTCAAAAAGGGAAGGCATCTCTGATCAGTATTAGCAAAAAACTACGGGCACTCATAAAATCGTCTAAGGCCAGCTTCGAGAGAAAAATTGCACAGGACACTAAGCATAATCACAAGGCTTTCTTTAGTTATGTTAGGAACCTGGGTGGGAATTCCCAGATATGCTCAGAATTAGTCCAAAATGACAAAAAATACACTGAACCCACAGACATTGCCAACATCCTAGCTGACAGGTTCAGCACAAACTTCTCCCACCCCTCCCCACCAACAGGGCAAATATATATCCCAGCAGAGTGCTGCCCCCCTGACATCTCAGATGCTCAGGTAAGAGCCGCCCCCTCCAAAGCAAAAAACACAGCATTAATGGGACCAGACGGTATCCCGGGCTGCGTCCTACATGAACTCCAAGAAGAGCTAAACCCAAACATAAAACTACTGTTCAATCTCAGCCTTACTACAGGATATGTACCCAAAGAGTGGCGTACAGCAACAGTGGTCCCTCTCCACAAAGGTGGCACCTCAACGGATCCTGGAAACTATTGCCCCATAAGTCTGACTAGCTTGGTCTGCAAAGCTATGGAAAGGATCATCATGGACCTCATAAATAAAGATATTGGGGACCTACAGACACTGGATCCTACCCAGTTCGGCTTTGTTAAGGGCAGATCCTGCCTCTTAAACCTGGTCGATTTCTTTGAAACAGTCACCAAGGCCATTGATGAGGGGAAGGTGGTCCACACAGCCTACCTGGACCTTGCAAAAGCCTTCGATACAATACCCCACTCGGGCATTATAGATAAGCTCACCAGCTTAAATATAAACCCCTATGTCACTAGATGGGTTGCAAACTGGCTCAAGGACAGAACCCACATGGTTAGAATTGCTGGAGCCATGTCAGACTTCAAACCAGTTACAAGTGGCATCCCACAAGGCTCAGTCTGGGGACCTCTCTTGTTCGGTATATATTTCTCGGAGGTACAGGCCAACACGGAAAGACTGTTGCTTACCAAGTTCGCAGATGACTGCAAACTGGGCACCATAATTGACTCTCCAGCCGACACAAGCATCCTCCAAAAGGGCCTCATAGAAACAGACAACTGGTGCTAGAGCCATGGCCTCAAGCTAAACACCAAAAAGTGTATTGTCATCCCCTTTGGCAAAAACAAGCTGCCCACAAATTACCACATAGGTGGTAATCCATTAATTACAGAAGAAGTAATTAGGGACCTGGGGACCCAAGTTGATAGCAGTCTCTAATTTGACAACCACGTGGCCAAAGTGGTTAGAAAAACATTTTATATAGCCCACCTAATCATGAAGGGATTCACATCTAGATCACAGGAGGTCATCATGCCTCTTTACTCATCCCTCTTCAGGCCCATAATTGAGTACAATGCCCCTTTTGGGATGTACCTTACCAGACACCTGCAGCAACAGGAAAGACCCCAAAAGTACCTCACCAAGAGGATCAAAGGGCTCAAACAGATGCCATATGCTGCCCGGTTAAAGAAACTCCAGCTCTACTCAGTGGCATACCGCCTGCTCAGAGGCGATCTGTGCCTGACGTATAAAGCCATGTCCAACCCGGAATTAATGGACATGCTGCACCTCAGAAAATCCAAATCCCATCGAGCTACGCGCTCAAGAGACTTGAACCTCAGCACTGAAATAAATAGGACATGCTGGAGGGACAGATTCATAACCCAGAGGCTCCCTTCACTCTGTAATAAAATCCCAGTCCAGGTTAGGCAGAGTCCCTCATTGACTCTCTTCAAGAGGAATCTTGATGAGTGGATGGGAGATCGTAGGTTTACCCTGGGTATCACTTCTGTGTCACTGTTAGACAGAGGCACAGTAAACTGACCTTGAAAAAGGGCATAGCAAAATTCATTTAAAATGGTTGGCGAAAGCCAAACACACTCTGGCTAGGCTTATAAATGCCCTAGGGCAGATAGCCTAGTATGAACCTATGAACCTCACAGAGGTCTATATTATAACATTGAAGTTCTCTAACATTGAATGTTATAATATTGAACCCGTAATGTCGAATGCTGAAAACAGCGAAGGTGCAGGACTCCAAATTCTTTCCCAGGGAAAGACTTTGGTGGGCCGTTGCTGTGGCTTTGCTGTTTTTAGCATTCGATATGTTGGAGCGTTTTGGGCCGGATTCAGGTAGGTGTGTGATTGTGTGTAGGTTAGGGGGCGGGTTAGGTCTGTTAGGGTTAGGGAGCGGGTCAGGTAAGTGTGTGGTTGTGTGGACGCTAGTGTTAAGGCGTGGGTTCAGGTAAGTGTGCGATTGTGTGTAGGTTAGGGTTAGGGGGTGGGTTAGGTGAGTTAGGGTTAGGGCGCGGGTGAGGTGAGTGTGCGATAGTGACAGACCTTAGGGTTAGGGTTGGGTTAAGGTAAGTGGATAGCTAGTACTGTGTGTAAAGTTTAGTTTAGGTGTAGGATTTTAAGTGTATGTATATGGATGGCTGTTTTTTGTGTGTGTTTGTGCTGTGTGTATGTTTCGTGGAATAGTGATTTTTTTCCCTGGAAAAAAATTCGCTATTCTTACTGGTCGATGTTTTCACACTTCGGTGTTTAGGGTTCGATATTATAACATTCAATGTTAGAGAACTTCGAAGTTATGATATAGACCCCCTCACACATCACCCACACCTACACAACACACCCACATATGCGGAGGTCCTCAACATAAATATGCCCAAACAAAGGAGACCTCTGAGGCAACAACACATGCAAAATTCATAGCCCTCCACACCACATAGCATGCATAGCCACACACCTGTGTCCCACAGCCACTAAGGCATCACCATAAATCAAACATATTAGTCATAGGAGAATCCACTCTGCGACAGGCAGATGTGCTCTCACCAGGCTGTTTATGGGTAAGGTCATGGTTACTTGTCTGTCAGGTGCCAGAATCTGCCATATCACATACACACTGCTGTCTCTCAATAACAGGTACTGCTATGAGTCTGTCATAGTCCATGTTGGCGTGCCTGACCCGAGATGTACCTCCCTGAACTATATGAAGTGAGACATGATTGAGCCTGCTATGTGTCCCAGGCAGGTACGTCCATAGCCTTAAGCAGCATTCTGCCATCACCCAATAAGATAAATCAAAAAAGTGCCACCAGTCGTAGCAATACTTTGTGGTAAATCCTTTATTGTGAAGTGCTTTTCATCCTGTAGCTTCACCGGACTTCATCAGACAATCCTCTATTACACTCATCACAGTCTAAATACACTCCCACTCAATCAGTTAATTAACTAACAGCACCCACTTCTAATTATGCACCTTATTAACTATTCCTACTAATTCTATTTTAAAAAATGATGCCTTATGCTTTAAAATAGTACATAAATGCATTCGAACAATACTACCCTATAAAATCACCTAATACAAACATATATTAATTTAAAAAAATATATATATATTTAAAACATTTATTTAAAAAAATTAAAAACATTTTATAACTATTTTACGCTAAGGAAATTACTCCCTACGGGTTATACCAACATACATTAATCCCCAACCAAGTCATTTAATTATTACAATAATGCATACAACATCTAAAAAACATTCAATTAGACACTACAGCTTACCGTATATTCTATCTTTTAAGACTTCTCAATTTTAATATACTAGAGATGGACACTACCTCATTTAAACCAGGCCATCTACTAGCATCAAAACACAATTGCCATATCACTTCATGTTTTTCTACTAAAAGACTCATATATCCTCC
This sequence comes from Protopterus annectens, assembly GCF_019279795.1. Taxonomy (NCBI): domain Eukaryota; kingdom Metazoa; phylum Chordata; order Ceratodontiformes; family Protopteridae; genus Protopterus; species Protopterus annectens. The sequence goes on along the minus strand of NC_056728.1, from coordinate 605,719,381 downwards.
CCTATCATCCCCTATTATTTGATCAATAACCCTAAATTTAAAAGTATGCCCTTGACCTGGACAAAGACTTTGACAGTATTCCCCACTTGGCCATAATAGACATATGCTCTCAACTAGGCATCAATCCATATGTTACCAGATGGGTAGCACACCAGCACACTGACAAGACACTGACAAAACCCACCTACTCAATATACGGGAAGACATCTCAAGTGATAAACCCATAACTAGCAGCATAACCCTGTGTTCTGACTTGGGGCCTCTGTTATGTGTGTTTTACTCTTCTGCAGTACAGGGCACAACCAGTGGAGTATGGACAACTACATTTGTAGAAGACTACATTCTGGGTGCTGTCACCAAATCCCCTAATGATGTAGACATCCACTAAGAGGGTCTCACGCAGACACATGACTGGTGCCAGACACATGGCCTCAGGCAGCATACCGTACAATGCAGTGTCATCCACTTTGCAGAGAGTGAAATTCCCACAAATTATCACATTACTAACAACATCCTAAACACGCAATCAGTTCTGAGGGATTTGGACACATGAGTTGATGGCACCATGACATTTACCACCATGTTGCTTCCATTGTAAGGGAAAGCCTTCTACATGGCTCATCTCATACATAAGGGTATCTCATCCAGGTACATGGGAGTCATAACATCCCTGTATTCCTCCCTAATAAGGCCCACTGTTGAGTATAATGGCCCTTTCATCATGTACCTCATAAAGCACATGCAGCAGCGGTTCCTCACCAGGGAATACCAGGGCCTCAAACATCTACTATACACGGATAGGCTAAAAGCCCTATCCTTCTACCCAGTTTCATACAGACTCCTCAGAGGTGACCTCTGTCTGGCACACAAGGTGATCATGAACTCCACCTTGATGTGACTGCTGCACATTCGCAAGTCACGCACCACTCGAGTAACCCACACACGCACCCTCAACCTGGTCTGTGACATGAACAGTACTTGTTGGCAGGTCAGCTGTGTGTCCCAGACACTCACCCAGCTGTGGAATGGACACCCTCTCCACATCAGGCCACAGAGTACCTCTTTACCCCTTTGTAAGTGAAACCTGGATAACTGGATGGTAAACAGGACATACACCCTTGGGATACCACCTATGTCCTTGTTGGACTGGGGCATTGGGTACTGACATGCATAGACATGGACTAAACTCTGGGCTAGGCTTATCCTGGCCCCAGGACCAATAGACTAGTAACCTGCCATGATCCTAGGTATACAGATTATGGCCCTGTGTGCTGTGATGGACTGTGTTGTTATGTCTCCACACCCATCACTGCCATCTACTGTGGTGTGTCCCCTATGGGCAACGTCCCAATACCATGTCATGTAGCCACCATCTGACAAATATGTGAGGGGTTCTACAAGTGTATGGGGACAGTCTGGCAACATCTGTGTGACCCAATGACAGACAGCACTGCAACTGTGCTGTAGGGTATCCTCCCTGTAGGTGTCAAACATCCGCAGTACACAGATGTTTGTAATATGTGTACATGTGCCTGATATATGTGGATCCTCTGCCAGACAAATATGGAAGTCTGGCAAACAGCTGGACAATATGTAATAGCTGTTCCCAGACTGTGGGGAATCTGGCTATCACATGCCAGACCCCTCAAAAAACAGTTATCGTACATTAATATCTGGTACTGTATTCATTCCCTTATGTTGTATGCTCGATATGTACACTCTGTTGCTGAGGCTGGCCTATGTCCCCCCACTAATACTGGCTATAAACTGCTGTCCTGCTGTAGAGGGTCAACAGGTATGCTAACCATTGCTCTCAATTGATGATATATGGGTGTGCAGTACACAGTGACCCTACCAGAGTCTATCAGGAACAGTCAGGAAAACTTGGACAATGTTTGAACTGTACCTGTGTGACATTCACAGACAGGGAGGAGCTGATTGACAGTACATCATGTGATATGCCAGCTGTATCCAGCAGTACTTACTGTTACTGTTACTGTTGTCTAAAGCACAATCCATTAGCATTCGTACATGAGTTGACCATTGATGGAGGGAGTTAGAGGGCTAGAGCTGTGATCTATGTCACAGCAGACAGAGCTAAAAGGGAAGCCTGTAGGTGCTGGACAGCTGACTAACAGCAACATGTCATTCCAAGATATGTACTACAGACCTACTGTTGTAATCCCTATTTCCCATAACTGCATCATTCCATCTGCATCCCATTGCATGGATAGTTCTGTTACATAACTGGTATAGTGCTGTACTCCTTTATGTGCAGAAATCCTTTAGTATAATGCTTATGCTATCGCAGTCTGTCTTCATAAAGAATGTCACAGACCTGTTTACCTTAGGCAGCAGCTTGCCTTTTGTAGGTAATGCTCATAAACAGGTGATTGCCTGTGCACCAATCTGTGGCTCACACTTGCTAATTGCATCTAAAACAGCTGAGTTGACTTTTCATTAGCCAATGGCATGGCACCACAGAGCTATAATTAAGGCCTTCATGTAGGCCTTGGCCCTTTTCTTGGCTTGTGAGATGGACATTATCGAGGTGTGGGAACTATAGCATCACAGAGAATAGGTAAAACTACTGTCTACTGTCTGGATTTATGTGTTATGTCCACAGTTTTGCATGCTATGTTCATAGGTTCATAGGTTAGTACTAAGCTAACTGCCCTTGCGAGCCATTTTAAGCCTAGCCAATTATCCCTTGTGAGACTCGAACCCAGCACCTTGCGTTTGTAAGGCAAACACCTTAACCATTAGGCCACCCTCCCTACAGCCATTGTGAATAGACATTCTGATTATGTGGCAGTTTACTGTTTAACAGTGTGGGTAGAGGTCAGTAAGGTGACAGACATATGTGTGTGTCACATGTCATTTGCATCAAAATATGCATGCTGCTGGTCTATCAGCAATGTATGTTTGTAGGGGAAGACTGTGATGCGTGCCCTTGTCACTTAATCATTCCCCCCACCCCTTTCTGCAGGGGTGTTGCGTGGATCTCCTGTTCTAGGTGGTTGGGAGGTATGGTAGGTCTGTAGCAGGTAGTGGAACATACTGCCGCACATGTTGCAGGCTGTAGCTGTGCATTCTGCCCAGGAGTCATACTGGGGATTGTGAACACATTGGGGAACAACAAGCTGTATATGTCATTGAGGAAGCAGTATCAGCTCTGTTGTCACAGCATAACCAGGGTGAGGGTGACCATAACAGTCCAGGTGAGGCATATGCTTCAGGTACATATGTTATATAATAGTGCCATCCAGAGAGTGGTAGGTGACATTTAGGACTCCTATACATATTTGAGAAGTGTGTCCCAACCTACAGGCCTTTGACATGCTAATATGGATGGCAGTGACTACAGTCGCAGCAACCAGTTCTGCTTAAAACTGCAGGGCTCAGTCAGTTATCTGTTGTATTGACAAGCATGTACTTGACGTGAAACAGACTGGAATGGAAACCAGGACTGTGGGTGGCAAAATGTAAAGCATGCTAGGTATGTAAAAGATTGAGCTACTGAGTCAATACTATAGCAGGTGCAAGACATATGTGCATGCATACAGTCTGTCACATAGGATTCACATAAATATGTGTGTTCAGATGGGTATGATGTATGACACTGAACTGTCTGTCATGATTCTCTAGTCTCAATCTGTACTCACTTGCCAATACTTTTGCACACAGAAAGATTTTGTGACAACCATGCCAAAAGTAGGTGGCACAGCTGTGGACATTCTGTAGTTGTCTGTGCAGTTGTCAGCTGTACCTGATATCCTAAGTCTCACATCCATCCATCAATATTTATTTGGCTGTGTACAGGTTTGGTGTCTACATTACAGTCCCAAGTATGCTGTCATTTTGAATTTTTGCTGATGTGCATTACTGGCAATCAGGATATATTTATGGAAACATCTGTTATTATTCAGAACTGAGTAGCCTATTGGGCTAATGCACTATACCTTAGTTAACAGAGTCCTGGGTTTGAGACTTGGTAGAGCTAATTTGGATAACAATTTCAGAAAGACAGAAGATGATTAAAGCCGTTTAAATACTTTTATGTGGGTTTGCATGACCTCCGCTTAAACCTGCACTAATTTTAAGAAAATAAAATAAAAGGGGTGATAGGAAAGTGGTGAAATGGGGGCAAGCAGGAGGAAAAACAATGTGAAAGGCAGGTAGGGATGCTGCAGGAAGGGTGCAGGAAAGGACCATAGCTCTCCATATCTTGTACAGCAACAGCTGTGCAGGTTGTAGACAATTTGGAATTTGGAGCCTCACATCCCAGAGAGAGGGGTGTGGGTGACATAACTATGTTGATTAATTGCTGCAATGATTGATTGTGGGTAGTGTACATGGGGGCAAAATGGAGAGCTATGTATAGGGTGATATATGTTTGTTTTTTGTGAGACTGATGCCCATTTTTTTAAGGTGAATGTGGAATGTTGTGGAAGGGTTATAGGTACATGTGGGGGAGGTAATGTGAGTAGGATAGGTTGCATTTGCAAACAGACAAGACAGACAAGACAGCACACAGTGGTGGTGTATGACACATGAGGGTAGTAAACACCATGGACGGGGAGGGTGTTGTGGAATCAGAGAGCCATGTGCCCCCAGATGGCAGCAGTGAGACTGAGCTCCCCACTGATAGGCAGTCAACATTGCTCCCTCACTGCCCCAAAGGTGGCTGTCCTGGAGGCTGGGGGCCTGGGCCAGCCTGCCCCTCCAGGTTGGCCAGTCTGCCCTCAGTCTGGTACAGCTGAGGGTCAAACCCTTGGTGGGCGATCCTATGCAGCATCCCTGGTAGCTATCACTGGGTGACAACACCCTCTCTGTCCCTGCTCATGGGGGGGATGGGCCCTGTCCCCTGAGGCAGTTCCACCCGTAGGTGGTACAGGAGTGGCAGAGGGGGCAGCACCAAGTTGGGTTCCAGATGTGCTGGGACCCAGTGCAACAGCCGGTTGAGATAGGGTGGGCAGATCCGCAGGAACCAGCCTACCCAGTTGAGCTATGGTGTTTAGTTTTTTTTTTAAGTGTATACATTAGTAATGAACAGAACATTTAAACACTATTTATAGCAGGCATGCAAGGTTGTTGCAAATAACCCAGTAAGATAACATTACATAGCATATGGAACACAGCAATAAATGGGATATCAGTCAGTACTGTAACTGCATGCCAGTAACAGTTATGGCAAAAGGCCAACAACATAGATAATTCAACAAGGTAAGTTAGTATGCAACCATTATAATATATAACAATAATAAAACACAAGGCCCAACCAAGTTTTTGAGAACAACATATATTAAATGTAAACCATACCAATGTACACCAATAATAAACTGTGATGCAGATAAGGGGTGAGGGGAGAGAGAAAGACATTCCATTATTACCAGTATAGGCTATTTTGTTTGCAATAGCACTCTTCTATACTCTGCAGGTCTACCCTCACTTTATGTATACAAGTGCATTATAGCTTCAGTAGCACCTACATACATCTCAATCTATCCACACGGGACAGTATGGGCCAAGCTGTAATACCTACAGATACACAATCACAGGGGACTATTACATGTCAGGGGGACATATATGACTACCAAAGTGTACTGTGGAATGATGTAGTGTGAGTATGCTATTGGCATAAATGAAATGGATGTGAAATCTGTGTCCAAGGGATTTGGCAACAGTGATCAGAGTCTGTGACAGCGTGACACTTGAGAGACATATATCATGCACAGTACCGAGAGTTTACTCTTATCATGCTGTCCTTGGCAGGCATGAGGCTAGACTATCAGCAGACATTCACAGATGCACCAGGCATACAGCCATACCAAGATTACACAATTTTATTTGTTTTATTAACTTGTATTAGCAGTGTACTTGTTGACGTTTTATTTACTGAAGTCTTATCACCTTGCTGAGCAATGCTGTTTACACTCTGGTACATCTGGACACACATATTAGTAACCTATTCAAACAGCTACTACAGCCATTTATTTACTTTCTAATTCTTGTGGGGATAACATCTGTTAACAATACATAACTGTTTCTATACATATTTAGTAGTACTTGTCCCTAAATTCGAGCCCCGGTCTGGGTGCGACAAAATGTACAACATACCTAGTGTTTATCAAACTGAGCTACTGAGCCACTGCTCAGTATTGATTGTCTGGTATGTGCCTAGAGCTCACCTGTTAGCAAAATATGATCTGGTAATAGAGGTAGAGTGTTATACAAGACTGCAGTGACACTTGAACACACATGCATGAGATTCATGCATGACAGAGCTAGTAGGTGAACTGTGTATTAATACATGGAATGCAGGTGTAGACAATTAACCCCTAGTGGGTGGAAATATTTGTGAGGTGTACAGACCATATTGGAGTGCTGGGTTGCCTACCTGACCAATATACAGTTGCAGATGGTGTATTTGCAGTCTACAGCTATTACAGTTTCATACTTGCCTGCAGCAGCATAACTAAGATCAGGAATGCACATAGATGAAATGCAACGGTTAACACAAGACAATCCTGAGATACACACTATTATACCTTGGCCATTCCTATTATCGGTTCAGATCTTAGTGCAGAACAAATATCATTATGCATTTATTTTGTAGTACAGCTCCACATCTGCAGTTTAAAATGCTCTTTATTAGCTAACCTTCAGTCAATTAGTGGTATTATTCCCATTTTTACTCCACAGCACTTGTAATACTTGAGTTCATGACCAACAGCCCAAATACACAGATATTGAAGACCACAGCTTTATTAGAGGTGACATCATGCAGTGATTGGTATACATCTAACAGTCTTTATTGATGGACACTTCATATAATGCAGGTGTTGCAAGAAAACTGAAATTCCACAATTAACACAGTAACTATTTTATTTCCTTAACATTATGAATGCAGTTGAACTTTATTTCCTTAACAGTATTAATGCAGTTGACCTTTATTTCCTTAGCATTACTAATGCAGTAGAAACTTTTATTTCCTTAACATTATTAACGCAGATGAAGCTTTAATTACTTGACATTATTAGGTTTTATGCTTTCATCTGTACTGAACTATACCTGGCATTACACTCAAAGCAGAATATAGCTATTGGCAGTCACTAATGTACTCTTTCTTGTTTATATGACTATAGATTGCAAGATGCATCTGTACTCACCACACCCATGGCGCAACCTGGCCAGGCACCCTGCATGCTCCTCCAGGTTGTGAGCTCTCTCCTCTGCTGCTGTGGGGAGAGAAACATACCATTATGCATACCTGTCTACCAGATATTCATACTAGAATTTGGTAAAACAATGCTTACAATACTTACAAACTTGTGGAGCATTATCATACCGAGCTTCTTGGATCCATGTGGCCAAGAAATCACCCTTCCTATACTTCAGATCATCATAATGGTGACACACCTGCTCACCTGTGTGGTAATACCAGTAGCATTGGTGAGGTCATGTGAGAGCCAGTCCCAGGCCTCTGATTTATATTCCAACCCCTGGTGCTGGCCCTGCAGCAGCTGGATGTCATGGTCTTTTACAAGGAGTCCAACCATGACCCTCGACTCCAGAATGCCCCACCGCTGGGCCTGGGAGCATGCACCCTATACAACTCCTGCCATAATCTCTGCCAAGATCAAACTCCAACAGATTCTGCCTGTATTCCTGTCTGTTGCACTTAAATATGGCTGTTTTCAGGCCCTTTGCCGCCATTGGCCCATTCTTCAAAATGTGGTGCCTCGCTTAGCACCATGCAGACCTGCTGCATTTCGCTGAGCTGTGCTTAAAGTAGCTATGCTTAACGGTCTGCAAACCAGCTTAGCTGAGCTGAGGACTGCTTAAACTAGGATTGCTTAGCAGTCCAAAGCAGCTAAGTGGAGCTGCGTGCTGCTAAGCACTGCTAAAATGGATCATTTTTAAGCACTGATTGGCTTTGCTTAGCAGTGCTTAGCAGAGCTTAGCTAAGAGCAAACCAGAATTTAAAAAACGAAATAAAAAAAATGATTTGCTCATTACTACTAGTTTATTATTATGTGTATGTATTTTCTGTATTTTAATTTGTTTATCTTGTGTAACTGGAGCTTTTCTCCCTGGGTCTTCACTGATAATGGGCTTCTGGCCCAGCTGGACCAACCCGATTAGCAAATGTCAATAGATACATATATATATATATATATATATATATATATATAAATGTATATAATATTGCTATCAGATATAAAGCCTGTCTGTGTTATCAAACCATGCACCTACTAAACACAGGGCTGTGACTCTAAACATTCAGCTACGTGGAAATGTAGACTACTGGTATGCATTTCTATGTAGCTGTCAGCTACGTTTAAGTACTGCTGAGCACCACACCATGCAAACCCACTCAGCTATGCTTAAACTTGACCTTACCATTCCTAATTAAATGTATCCGGTTTCTATTTATAGATATCTGGCACGTGTCCATAGTTAAGCATCACACTGTGCTGTGCAAACACACACACAAAAAAAAAAAATAAAAATAAATTTAAAAAATATTAACTTTTTTTATTTCAGTGGTGTACACTGACTATCCAGCACTTTCACAGTGTAGGGGGTGTGTTACTCATCTCCAGACACAGTAATACACCCCCTACACTAATTCAGTAACCGTGTTACATGGCTATCCCTCAGTAGCATGCCTTCATTAATATGGAATATGGATTAATAGGGGGATTAGCATACATGGCCATGGTACCTTCCGTATAGGTCTTCCACTATTCTTACATAGATTTTATTAAATCCTCAGGTAAAAGTAAAATATTTCATAAAAACTGATGAATAACAGGTCTGTCTTTAAATGTGACAGTGGCATTTCCATTATAATATAAAATGTTGTTTCATCGTATTTGATAAATGTCTGATGTTCCAAGCCTTATTAATTGACAAATTATTTTGTAATGCTTTCTTATATAAAAATTCTACTGCAGGCTATGAGTATGTACCGAGATAATTTTACATTAATTGTTTACATTTGTACCCCTACAGGTGGTCTATCACGCCACTGATGTATCCATCATCCTTCTTGTTTAGTGTGCCTAGCACAGCTTACGTTGTACTAACCTGCATTAACTTGTTTATTGGAATCAATGGCAGTGTGGCAACTTTTGTGTTGGAGATGTTCAATGATCAGGTATTGTTTTAAAATGTCTTTTCACAATGTTGGAAATGTTTTCATTTCAAATAAAATCTGCTTTATTTAAAGGTGCCAAGACAATATTCAATCTTCCAAGAAAAGTAAATTATGTAGTATTTAACATATTGAAAGCAATGGTAGCCTTAGCAAAGTTAAGTGCTGAGTTCAAAGTCCACAACATATAAGTCCATTCCTCTGGGTTGCTCCAATAAATAAATACCAGGCTTCTGTCTGACATTATGGACTTGATTCCAAAAGACTTGCACTCAGTGTAAGTGACCACTTACACTGAGAGTAGGCGGAGAGCAGGTGGTTTGGAATATGATCCATGGAGTTAGCCTATTTATATATAGGCCTTACACCAAAGCAAGTCACTTACATTGAGAGCAGGTTATTCAGAATAAGGGCAGACTTGCACTGAGAGCAAATCTTTTGGAGTATGGCCCTATATCTTGAAGAAAATACAGCTCTTCTTTACAGCTGTTGCTCTGATCTTCAGGTTCAGTTCTTCAAGGGTGGTTGCTCTTTAATTCATGGACTGTCTTAACCCCTCTTGTTTTTGGCACTTTGTTAGTATGGGACTTCTTTTAAAGATGTAAATCATAGTTTCTATACGCTCATCATGCAAGCATTTAAAGCAGCATATTTGCCATTACAGTTATGTATTCACCATTCAAGTATTTTTAAGCACTGCATTTGCACTTTTGCATCAGATTTGCCATTCTTACAGGCATTTCCACTTTTTACTGAAAAAAACAACATGCTATATTACAGTTGATGCCTCCAGATTTGAAACCACTGTTTTTGTGCTACTGGAATGGTTTGTGTATACACAAAGGGCCATATACAAAGTGGTGGTTAGACCCAAGTTTGTGATATGATTGCTAAGACCAATCTGTATAATTTTACTAATTGATTTTGTTGGTAGAGTCAGTGAACAGGAGCATTGTCAGTTACAAAGATACATTCTTTACTTAATACATTATAGCTAGGAGAGCCCAGTGCATACACAACAATGAAGCACTCCTCGGAGATGGTGAAGCGCTTAGTTTCTGTTTTAGACAGTTATCTGCTGAAATGAAACAGTGTGTTACCTTCACATCAGACACGTCTGTATATTCTATAAATTGTTTGATACATAAGGCACGTTTGTATATACTCTAAATTATTTGCTATAGTTAAAGATGCAGGTACTGGCGTGGGTCACAAGAGTTTTGTAATTCTTTGAATGCAATATCTGTCTCATGGTCCACTTTATTTATGTGGTCATTATACCTTTGGTGAGGTTTTGTGGGGACAAGTAACATAACAATGGCAAAGTGAGGCATGCATTTTCTATAATTTCCTGCTAACCGTGGAGAAGCTTTGACCTGCTTTTTCACCTCTGAGAATAGCCAACCCTTTACTGTCTCAATGTTTTCATTCTGAGGTCTAGCGACTCTCCTTCCTATTACATACTCCAAAAACTTAACCTCCATACTGACTACTTTACTGCTAGCACCACCTGCCTTATGGAATTCATCATTTCCTGCAAATGACATCATCTATGTAGGTCATTGCATAGTGGACATGAGGATGCAGGACCCTGTCCATCAATGTTCTGAAGGTAAGTGGAGTGCCGTGTAATGCAAAGGAGAGGGTGTTGTACTGAAACATCCCTTCGGGATTAGAAAAGTCTTTTTTTTCTTTGTTTTTTTTTTTTACTTTTTTCTATGAGGATAATTTGCTACTTCCTTTCATCAAGTCCAATATGGTTAAAAACCCTGTCTTCAGTAGCAAATCTAATATGTTGTCTCTGTGACATAGCATAGCTGCTGAACTTAAATATTTACTAAAGCCACTTACAGGACCTAATGATTCCATGTGGCTTTGGTATCAAGCCTATAGGGTTGGTGCATGCATTCTTAGAGTCTGCAGTTACCCCTTGTTGGAAAATCTTCCTGATCTCTTCCTGAGCTGCCTTTCTTTGAGATTTACTATAATTGAGTAGATTTGTCCTGTCCAAAAACTCTTTGTTCCTCAGTAGAAAGCCCTGTAGTTCATGTTTATGGAAGCTTTTGAAAGAATATCATCTACCTGCACCATAGGTATAGAAACAAGTGTTCTCCCTTTGTCAGTATCTTACCACTGGCTACCAAGATGACTAATGCTGCTTGTTCTTCTTTCCAAGGCTCTAGGACATTAATCAGTTTATCTGTCCTGGCCTACCTTTAGAAGTTTAATTACTTGCATAATTTACTTAGTTTTTCTTTTACTTTAAATGGCCCCTGCCATTTTGTCAAAAATGCATTTTCTGCAGTGAAATCTAAAGCTAGGACCTAATACCACAGTCTTAAATTCTGCACTTCCTCAACTTCTGTCATATATGCTTTGCTGGACAGCTTTAATTTTTCCCATATTTTCTTCTTCTAATGAAATTACCTTTATTCTATGATGCTATGTCTAATTTCTAGTACATTTTTGTATGGGGTATTTTCTTCTTTCAGTGTTGTCTTAGCTATGCGTAACAGTCATCGAGGGTGTCTGCCATAAAACATTTAAAAAGGGACCGAGTCCTGTTGATGTTGGTGGAACTTGCCTTACAGCAAACAGTAAGTAAGATAACATCTGTCCACAGTTCTAATCTTCCCCAATAACATTTCTTAGTGTATATTTAAACATTCTACTAGCCTGACTGTTCAAGGGAGGGTGATAATCAGAACTCTTGAGTTCCATAACTTTAAAACAATGATGTAGCTGGTGCATTCTTTTGGACAGAAATGGGGGTGATTTGGCATATAAGAGTCTCTTTTGATATGGCTTCCCTGGAAATTAATGAAACAAATACATGCACTTTAGCTTCTGCATTATTTGTATGTAGTGGTATGGCTTCAGGGCATTTAGCAGCATAGTTTAGAATGACTACATCGTAGGGGAACTTACTTTTTGGTCTTGACCATTGCTTCAGTGATGGTCAGAACAATCCACTCAAAGGAATTCATCATATAGCCATGAGAATTTGGGGGCTTGTACCTCAGTTTCCTGCAAGATTGTTGCCATCAGGAAAGTAGAGCTCATGATTGTAGTATAAGATTATACACATCATTACAAGAGACTTACCTATACTCCTGAAATGTATACCCATCAGTGATTTCAAAGACTAATTCCTGGTACAAATGCATCCCTAAAACTAAAGCAAAAAGATACCATCTACATGCTGACATGATTTGCTAACTATGCATGGTAAAACTGTTTGCACAAATCAAGCAGACCTCAAGTAAAGGAGTATTTGCAGAAAGTTATTAAAATATGTGATATTTTCCATGTTTGCATTAATAATGCAAAACTGAAGTGTACTGCTGTTACTTTGGGGATGGTGTACACAAGCAGTAGATGTTATTAAAAATTATCTGATGATGGCTCATTCTTATTCAAAAACACGAATGCTGATTGGACAGCCCAACCCGTGTGCCCATTGTAAAGCAAACATTTGTCAATAGAAAAAAAGTCTGGCCACTGAAGTACCGTTGAGTGGCCAGATTTTTATACTGGCATATACTCACTTGTCAGCAAAAAATGTAAAAAATCAGGTATACTTCACAAAAAAAAAAAAAAAAAAATTAGAAATGTACCTGATTTTCCTTGTATTTAGGCTGTCCATTGTAAAATCTTGGTGAAAGAAAGAAAAAAAAACAGCAACAGAGATTCTCTCTTCTCCATTACTTTCCCTGCACTTCACTGATATGCGGTGAAAACATGTGAGCATAAGTCATGTATGCATGCACAGTATATCAGAAAAGGCAGAAGAATGCAGAAGAACACTATAGCGGCATTATACAAGTCAATATTTAAGAAAGAAAAGCAATTTCTTTCTTAAATGTCATTTTATAACAGCAACAACCCACTCAAGGGCTTCACCCTCCACATCCACTCACGGGTTATTGTTTAAAAATAATGTGAAAACATAATGGGTAATACTAAGACATTCTGAGATATAAACATCTGTTTGGAAAAGCATGTATGACTCTTACCAATATTTTCATAATTGCATTAATTTTACATTGTTTTTGTTCATTGTTTATTTATTTATTGCATTTCATAACTGGAGTGATCTAACTGGGCAATACAAGACCGATTTTCATTAGAAGCCCTGGTCGAATTTTAGTACCTCGAGATGAAAATATTGAAAGTGAAAATCTTGAACCATGGAAATTATCCGAGGGCAAGTAAACACTCGCCCGTTGTGGGGAGATATGCCCTTTCCCCCTACTGTAGTGCAATCCCAGAGTTGGTATGTATAGTAAGGGGGGTGTGGGGGACACAATACCCCACATCGGGGCCTTTCACCTAGGTGGGTTTACGATGGTACAGTATGTAGTTTATAGATTTAGCCAAGTGTTTACTTGCCCTGGGACAATTTCCATGGTTTGCAATTTTTACTTTCAATATTTTTGTCTTGAGATACAGAAATTCGACATTTCAGTATTTCAACCTTTGAAAGTGAATCCATATATATGTGTGTGTGTGTATATATATATATATATATATATATATATATATATATATGTATATGTGTGTGTGTGTGTGTGTGTGTGTGTGTGTGTGTGCGTGTGACTCCATGCCAAATGCCAGCAAGATGACAAATCAAAACTACAGGAGAAGAGTGTATCCCAAAAACTGCTCTTCTCCCAAACATATATGTATATATATATATATATATATATATATATATATATATATATATATATATATATATATATATATGTATATACACAGCTATAGATATACTAACCCAGAGATTGCCATGCCTCAGAGAAACTGGAATATCCCAAGAAATGGACATCTCATATTTCTTTTTTTGATCATTCAGCCTCCATATTTCAGGTCTTGCTCTAGCAGGTCCCAACATTTCAAATGTTTACCCATATCCCCATATATCTCTCTCTCTATACATACACATATATATATATATATATATATATATATATATATATATATATATTTTTTTTTTTTTTTTTGTCCTGTCAGTCTATGTAACAGTAATGTAGTTGTTCGACCAAAAACAGGATACATTTATATTCTGTACTGAGACAATGTATGGTATATTTTTGATTCATTCTTTAAGGTTTGTACAATAAATGTGGCATTTCTGAAAATAAAAAGGAATAGTTTTGCATAACTGCAATGAATTTGTTTACTGCAACATGAACAGTGCTTAAATGAAATGGCAGACATCTAAGCTATAAAATGATAATATGGAGATTTTAACTCATTAACCCCGAGTACCGTCACAGGATGCATCTATGGTTATACCCGAGTGCTCACTGAGGCGAAAGCTATTCTTGTGCATTACACCCGAGTGCCGTCTGTCAACGTGACTATGTTTACAAGCATAGTTTAACTCCACTGATGAAAATTTAATTGAAGAGGTACCTGAACTTTGTTAACTACCTTCTCAACTTTATTTTCACAGTGGAGTTAGGTATAGCTTACATAGGATTTTTTAAAGAAAATCGGCAAAGGAAACTGGAAGCCATGATCAATGATCCCAGGTCTGTGCTCAAGGTCGAACGTTTAGTGGAAAAGCTATTTTAACTTTCATTTTCCTCTTCCTTTTTATTCTTGATTTATTTTTTATTTTATTTTTTTATTTTCCTGTGTCTTTTTATTCTTTGAATGGAATAAGCTGTGTTTACGGACTTCTGTAAACGAGGGATGCTTGCATGGCAGCATTCAAACTGATTCTAATTGGATGTCATTAGAAAAAAATGTAGTTGAACCCAGTGACACGCCTTGCGCAGAAATAGTAACACTTTCTGCTTCACGGAGGCTTCTACTGCAAGGACACCAAGAAATGCAAGCAAAAAAAATGTCCTTGTTTCAACTTTTCAAGTTCTTTTATTTTTCTTTGTGGAGTTTTTAAAAACGAGTGGGACCAAGGCTGCTGTAGACCACCAGCCTGGAGAGAGGCATGGAAAAGAAACGCTGGGAGTGCTCATCTCTTCCTCAAGGTTGTAAGTGGGAGGAAGTGACCCGAAAGTCGTGTTTGTCTGCCGGGAAGAGTGATGTATATTACTACAGGTTAGCATTGCGGTCACCGCTGTGTTTTGATTAGGGATGGTCTACAGGGAGGTCAGGACCGAGTAAGTAGTTTGCATGGTTGCCAGAACCGTGGGAGATCTTATAGACTCTGTCGGGGTGCATATAAAGGAGGTGGCGAAATGTAAAATTGAATCGAAGTCAGTTGCATCGAATTGACTGCTGTGATAATGATGGCAATAATGCTGCAGGCCGGGTGCTTCCTGAGGGGTGGGCTGTAGTTTTCGAACCTCGCTGTTTTTTCTCCCCAAAATCCATTGAGCAGGTTTCTTTTTTATATTCAAAGTACACGGGCGGTTAACTTTTTAACCACACTGACAATAATTACAAGCAAAAAACACTAAAAGGCAAGCACCTACTAAGCGGCAAGTCTGTAAAGAGTAATCCAGTAAATTTCTTATAGTGAAACGCTAGCTCCTTTTTACAGGGATTTTTACAGGAATATGATGAACGCCTTGCAACACCAATAAAAGCGCACTTGATGCAGTTAACAAAAAGCTGAACGCAAAATTTATTTAACAGTAAATAAGAGCGTTTTCGCTGTAGCAGGACTACAGCGAAAACGCTCTTATTTACTGTTAAATACATTTTGCGATCAGCTTTTTGTTAACTGCATCAAGTGCGCTTTTATTGGTGTTGCAAGGCGTTCATCATATTCCTGTAAAAAGGAGCTAGCGTTTCACTATAAGAAACTTAATGGATTACTCTTTACAGACTTGCCGGTTAACTTTTTAACTTTGGTTAACTTTAACGCATTGTGAACACTTTTTGCTCAGAGAATTTTATTTTTAATGCAAATTAGTTGTGTGTGGTGTTTGTTGCTTCTCTTTTTTTCATTTGGTGGACAAGTCCTTGTGAATGGTGTAGATTTTTTTGGGAGGTTATGTCAGATGTACACTTGAGCTGCTCCATTTATCTAAGTGTAAACTAATGGGAGTAGTTAATGGACATTTGAAATATAGGTGAGGAATGTTTTAAAAGCTTAAGAGATATTTGCACAAATAACTTTTCAGTAAAAACATTGTGTGTTACAGAACTTCTGTCTGTAAATTTAGGACTAGTTTTAAAGGAATTTTACAGTATGTATTATGCAGGTGTCTCAGCGTGCTTAGCTGTACTTGGATTTAGTTTTCTGAAGTCTTTTCCCTCACTAAGCAGTAGCTACCATATATATATATATATATATATATATATATATATATATAAGCAGACTGTATGAGTTAAAAGGAAAGTGTTTAGTCGTGCTTTGGTTATGTGTTTCTTGGTGGATCCAGAGGTTGTGGCTCCCCACCTGATGTACCTAGGAAATATGTTTTCATGTGGGAATATTGTCAGTCGTGAAGAAAAACGAGCCCCTATTTTTTTCTGCACATGTTATAGGACAAAAACTTCGTGACTGACAGTCCCAGCATCAACGATTGACCGCAGCAGTGACATGTAGATGTCAAATTTTAATATTTCAGTACATTCCTGTGAGTGGGAATAGGTTGCATAAATTGTATTGAGGGTGGCATATGGATGGACGTGGGTGGGACTTGCTTCTTGTGCATCCTATAGGTTCATAATAGGTTAGTAGGCAAATGGCCTTAGGGTCTTTACAAGCCTGGCCAAGTTATACCTGTGTTCCCTAAATGACATTCGTTAGATGGTGTGTGATCAGCACAGACTACCCTTGTCTGTGAGAGACATAGGTGCCACCCCCCCCCCCCCAGGTTACAGTTGAATAGTGTCATTGAATATGTGAAGTTGTAGCTTATTCCAGAGGAGTGGCAATATCTGGTAGATGTCAGACTCCAGCATGTTCTGTTAATGTCACAGGCTACGTTGAGATCCCTGGAGCTAGTGACGTTTGTTTTGTTTGATTTGTGGATGTGCAGCATTTCCATTAGGAAATTAGAGTCAGAGACTGCTCTGTAGGCCAGGCACAAGTCACCTCTCAACAGCCTGTAGGATTATAGAGTATGACAGGGCTTTCAGTCTTTGCATATAGGTCATGTATTGGAGGCCTTGAATTTTCTTGGTGAGAAGCCTCTGTGGTCTCTCCAGCTGCTGCAAGTGCCTAATGAGGTGCATGCAAAAAGGGAGCATTGTATGCTATTAATGATCTGATGAGGGTCGAGACAGATGAGGTACAGCATCCTTAGTCTTGGATGCGATGCTCTTTCTTATGAGACAAGCAATGTAGAAGGCTTTTCTTACCTCTGTGGACACATAATGATTGGAGTTTAGATCTACTTGTATTCCCAAATCTTTGGATTTTATTTTGTTTTATTGACCTGAATAATGTCACATTCCTAAGGCTTATTTCCTCAGAAAAGCCAGAATCTTACTGAATAAATGAGAGTTGCTCAGGATCATCTTTTATTTAATTTATTTTCTAACCAGATCCATACCTTTGGGCTTTGTTAACCAGGTAAGTAAAATAATATTTCTTAGCCACTGAACGGCTGCAGGGAAAATGCAATGTACATAGACAGTTTGGAGTTGCCAGCCAAGCTTTACATTTTTTTTCAGATGAGGGAAGGAAACCAGAGTACCTGAAGAAACTCCACACCAACATAAAGGGGACATGTGGACCCCACCAGCAATACTGAGCCAATATGTTGTTAGTTCGACATTTTAGACTTGGAATAAATTATTTTACACCTTTGATTCTGCTTCTGCCTGACATCGTTCTTCAGGTGTACAGGCTTCCAGCTTATATCATTATTTTTCAGTTACTTAAGAATCTTTAATCTGTAATATAAGAAAAGGTTATGATAACTACGCAGTAATGAATTAAGAAAAAAATACATGTAGTTACTTTTATGTATATATCAGAAGGCTGTTTACCTGTTTTTATCAGAAGGCTGGGATGTTAAGCTGTTGCTAAGATGATGTAACTCAGGAAAGATAAATATACAATTGAAAACTGGCAGGTTAGCCCCTGGAGGGCTTGAGTACCCAATGGTCAGCTGGTCTAAGTCAAAGGGACAGCATGTTTTTTTTTAACAGTTCACTGCCCTCTAGCAGAGGCTACAAAGCAGGAAGTGCTAATTTGTAGAATTAAAGGGAAAATAAGCTTCCTGTACAAGGGATAACCATTCTAAAGGGATGGCCATTCTAAACCGTTCAATGCTTCTCTTCAGCCCTATAGTATAGAAAGCAGAGTGAGAAATCCATGTTGCTGTTGTGAATGTGAATATCTTGTGCAGTCAGGTGACTGGGAGCAACCCCACCAAAAGTTATTTTTGCACCAGTGGTGATTACTACAGCAAATCTGTCATAAATGAGATATGAATTGGGGTGACTTAAAATTTTGAAGAAAGGAAGGGTACATGTCCTAAGTCCATTTTTTTATAATTTTACTGATGACTGCGCATACCTTTCAACCGCCCAAGAGAAATTATATTTTGGTTGATGATTTACCTGTTGGTGCTTGTACATAGGAGGAAATTTTACTGAATGGTTGTTTAGGGAAAATCTTTCATTTTGCTGCCTGTGCATACATTACATTGAAGGGCTCACTTGGGTGAATGCTTCATTTTGGTGGTTGTACATACTAGGAAATGTTACACGTGTTTCGTTTGGGTAAGTGTTTAAGTTTGGTGATTGTGAATTCCTCAACATTCTACTGAAGGGGTTGCTTGAATGAAGTGTTCATGCTGGTGGTAGAACATACTAGGAAATGTTACTGAATGTTACTGAAGGCTTGTTTGGTAAAACATCTTATTTAGATGCATATATACCTGGACATACTAATGAGGATGTTGCTTGGGGAAATAATTAATTGTGTATCAGGGAAGTGCTTGTGCATACATGGTCTGACTGCTGAAGTGACCGCTGGGCAAAATAGTTTATTGTGCCATTTTGGTGCTTGTGCATACACAATGCAAACAACTGGAGGGGTTACTGGGGAAACATAGAAATTAAGTCTGAAAATTACATATGGTTACATTACTTAGAATACATCATAGAAATGTAATTGTACTGTAATATGCCAGCATATAAGACATCAGATACACCACTGACTAATTAATAGTGTAATGTAAAATAAGCAGACAGTAAATCACTTCTGCTTGTATTATTCTATCTGTGATTAGTAGTTGCATGAGTTAGATAAAATTTATGACTTGTTGACAACTGCCAGCATGGAGCTACCATATTTGTTATGCATTTTTCCTGGCTTTGTTAGTCATGTGTGGAATTTAGGTGGGAGGAAGGGCTCAGTAATATTTAAGTGTTATACTATTTTACTAAATTACTCAGGTGTTTTCCTTACTGATAATGAGTCTGTGTTGCACAACAGCTGCACAAGGTAATATAATGAATGCCTAATTTAACAGGTTATGTGCAGCAATTATCACCTTTGTCTGAGCATGCATAACTTTGCAGTACTGAAAGGAAGGTCATTATCACATTAGCAATAAGTGCAGTTACAATACAGCAGTGAGTTATTATCACTTTTCAGGTAAAAGTGTCAGCTGCTGTCACTGTTACTCACATAATAAGAAGTAATTATCACTGACGAATACACAAGCCAAATTGTGTTTTTTCTCTGTAGTCACTGCAAGCCACCCCCTCCATTCTTCATCAACTAGCTATCCTCCAAAACCTCTGATGTTTTTTCCTGTATATCTATCTATATATATATATATATATATATATATATATATATATATATATATATATATATATATATATGTATCTATGCATATGTGTGTGTATATCGATATATATGTATGTACATAATGCACTTGCACATATACACATACACACATGAATATCAGTATGGCAGTGGCCTCTCTTGGGAGATAGGGTGATGCATCTGCATACATTGTCTGCAGTTCATTTAGAGGGGATTTACATGTGTCCTTTGTTATAGGTTCATAGGTTAGTACTAAGCTAACTGCCCTTGCGAGCCATTTTAAGCCTAGCCAATTATCCATTGTGAGACTCAAACCCTGCACCTTGTGTTTGTAAGGCAAACACCTTAACCATTAGGCCACCGTCCCAACCCCTGTGCATACATTGTCTGTAGTTCAGGTGTAGTAAATGTATGTAGGTCAGGGCAAGACCCTTTACATTAGCTCCCCCCTTTGAGTCCTTATGACCATTGCCGAAAGGACACATGTAAATGGAAAAGGCAGAGGTAAGGCAGAGTGCTGGCACTGCATGCAATCAGGAGTAATTGCTGCTACCAGCAGTCTGAGTGGGTAGCCAGCACAGATATGGGACACTTCAGACACCCACGGCCTGAAGTCCCGTGCCTGTCCTAGGCATATTAGTGGAGTGGCAGTCCTTTCCCTGCTTTTTATCTTTACATGTGCCCTTTCTGTGCCCCCTTGTCAGTGTTGTGTGTAATTTTGTGTTTTCACGGGTGGTAAGTATGTACCTCCGCAGTGTCATCACCACTTATGTACCTTATGAAAAGAATAATGCCCCTGTGGAGAGGAGTGAAGATATGGATAGTCTAACCAGGTAATACATTATGATATACCTATATATGTACTTTTACAATAGATCTGTCAAACATCAGTAGTAATCTGTTTGCATTTTCTTTGCTGTACAGGTTTGTCCACCTTCTGACACTGACATGGCTTCATGACCAGGAGAATGACAAGTGAGAGTGTGGGTATGTGGCCATTCCTACATTCACTGGGCTGCCGGCCATGCCTCCGAAAAATGAAAACCAGTACAACTTGAGCTTCTCCACATCCAGTCTGAAGGTATACCGGATTGCAAGAAGAGGTATGCATTGGAGCAGAGTACTGCAGTTGTTGGAAGAAAAGTGTTCCATCTACCATGAGCCCGACATCCTTGTGTTGCACATTGGAGGGAATGATGTCATCAGTCAACCACTGGAAGGCTGCGGTTTCAAATCAGAGCAATTTTTGAACACCTGCAGTCGTGGTGGCCACGTTGTCATTTTGTGTGGTCAGACATAATTCCTCGACAGATGTGGAAAACAGCAAACTGTCAATGGGCAGTGCACAAGGCCAGACGTTTACAGAATGGGTTCATGCATGGCTTGATACACAGGGTTGGGGATCTACAATCTGTCTTGACAGCACCACCACAAAAGATGTTCACCTGTTCAGAAGGGATGGCGTTCACCTAACTGAGGAATGCATTGCCTTGTTCTTGACTGACCTCCACAATGGCATGAGGAGAGCTATGCAGGATTGGCAATATGCAGCTTGTGAGAAGAATGGAAAACACCCATGACCAAGTAGGGACCAGTATGGTAAGTAAAACTTTATTATGAAATGTGTTGTTTGAAATATATTTTTATGAGTTTGGCAAATAACTATGGTAAGAAGCTGGTGAAGATGCTGAAAAAGAACAACTGTTTTAGGAGAGTGCTAGCATGTACAATCAAATATGTATTGTATGTGTATATGTATAGCATTGATAGTTCCAACATGTAAAAGAATTGGGCCCGTATGTTGTACACATGTGCAGATATCAAAGTTTGTTTGGAATTAGGTTATGGAAATTATGATATTTTTTCATAATTTGGTAAATAATTTTGCAAGGGAGCATCTGAATGTGCTAAGTAATACCTCATTTTGAAGACAGCACTGATAGTTCTAACATGGTAAAAGAATGGTGCCTGTATGTTGTACTCATGTGCAGATATCAAAGTTTGTTTCGGACTTAGGTTATGGAAATTATGATTTTTTTCATATTTTTGGTAAATAACTTTGCAAGGGAACATCTGAATGTGCCAAGTAATACCTCATTTTAAAGACAGTATGGCTGGTTCCAACATGGTAAAAGAATTGTGTGTGTATGTTGGACATGTGCAGATATCAAAGTTTGTTTTGGACTTAGGTTATGGAAATTATGATTTTTTTTTCATATTTTGGTAGCTAACTTTGCAAGGGAGCATCTGAATGTGCCAAGTAATATCTCATTTTGAAGACAGTATTGCTGGTTCCAACATGATAAAAGAATTGTGCCTGTATGTTGTACTCATAGGCAGATATCAAAGTTTGTTTGGAATTAGGTTATGGAAATTATGAATTTTTTTCATATTTTGGTAAATAACTTTGCAAGGGTGCATGTCAGTGTGCCAAGTAATACCTTATTTTGAAGACAGTGTTATTCCTTACAACATGGTAAAAGAACTATGTCTGTGCATTCTACACATGTACATATATCACAGTTTGTTTAGTCTTGTACGATTATGAAAATTGTACATTTACAATACTTTTCATTATTATGCCCATATCTTTGCAAGGGAGCATGGTGATCACACAAATGATGCATCATTTTGAAGCTGACATTCAGATGCATAACTTCTACACTGATATGTAGGCTCTGTCTGTTACAGGTGATGAGATATTATGCTTTGTTTATTAATCAAATATAAAAAATAATATATTAATCATATTTATGTGAATATCTACAGAAAGGAATATCACACAGTAATGGTTAAGGTATCATTTTAAAGCTGACATTCATATTAGCAAATTACATTCAAATTGTATGGGTCTGCATGGGACATTGACCAAGATATTGTGCTTTGTTTTTCCAAAAAGGTAAAATATATGCACAATATCAGCATTCCTTGCCAAATATTTAATAATGACTTTGATATACACTGTCAACATTTACACTGTTGAAAAGGTCAGTGTCTGCTGAACAACTTTCGCGTTTACATTTTTAGTCTAGCTCTTACAGTTAAAGAGTTATGAACATGTGTTTTCTGTATGGATTTACAAATGGATTTTCTGAAAATGAGCTCAGGCTGCACTGTTATTCCTATGGTGGAATTAAGCAGGCATCCTTTCCTGAGCTGCTCCGGAGTGAATGAGTTAAGCTTTTCCTATAACAATAGAGTATTATAGAAAATGTGATAACTGAGTATTTTTAGAGCTGGAGTTAACTGTTTGCATGAATTATGAAGGAAAGGTTGGTCCTCTATTGACTTTAAACCAGGCTTCATCTTTGAGAACTGATTAGCTGAGCACTTAAATATTAATAAAACCAAAATATTGGAAGGCTTCAGAATAATGTAAAAAAGAAAATATTGCCAAATATGCAGTTGTTTAAACCATACACACACACACACACACACACACACACACACACACACACACACACACACACACACACACACACACACACACACACCATAATTTTGCTCTTTAAAAATGCAAGATGCACTTTATCTATGAAATACGGTTATGTGTAAAAAATCAGCTGTCCAAGAAAGTCATCAAGATGTTTTTAAGATTTTCTGTCTTTAGTCTAGGTTTGATGATTTTATCTAATATTCCAGGGGCTCCCACCTTTGCTGAGTTCACTTTCAGGCTTTCTTTAATGTTACAATATCTGGCCTGTTGTATGTGTTATGAACTTGAAAATCGGACTGAGTTACTGATGTGTCAATAGCATTTATGTGAGTCACCTATCTGAATACTTTACAGTACTCTTTCCTAGGTCATTTATCTGTGTGACTTTATTTTACTAGAGAAGTAAATAAATAAATACATATACAGTGCTCTGTGATTAGAATGTGATTTCCATGGTGCATCTGCAGATGGCTGAGATTAAATACTTCAAGCATTTATAGCCCAAGGCACATGATGCCATAGAACACAACACTGACTGCCGTTTTCCATAGGAAATCACTGCTGGTACGACTTATATGTGTGCATTGGCAGTGATGCCTTTCTTTTGGGATATTTTTGGGATATTTCTTCTTTATGCTTTAAGTTGGTCTGACCATGGAGAGAGAGAGAGAGAGTGTGTGTGTGTGTGTGTGTGTGTGTGTGTGCGTGTGTGTGTGTGTGTGTGTGTGTGTGTGTGTGTGTGTGTGTGTGTGTGTGTGTGTCTGTGTGTGTAAACTGGTTGGCTGGGCTTTCTGAATTTGAGGTATTGCTTATACAGGTTGGGTGACTTGTCCAGGGTATAGAAGGCCATCTATAGATGACCAAAAAAAAGTGTGCGATTGTTTTGGTTTGATCATTGCAGACAGAAGTAGTATGATTTTTGTCCTGTTTGATATTATCTTTAGTTTCATTTTTAGGTACTTAAAAGCTTGTAGATTTATTTCAGTTTTATTAGACTGCCAAGTTTACCAAGCTGTGTTCCTATCTTTCATTCATGTTTTGGTTTGGGTGGATAACTGTGGAGAAGGTGTGGTCTTGTAAATTAGAAAGGTTGCACTGAAAAGGGGAGACTGCTTCATGCAGTGTGATGTAGAATAATGTGTCCCATTTGACTGCTTTTAGGGCTATAGTTATGGTGCCTCTGTTAAACTTAGATAGCATTCTTGTATTATTATACTTGTATTGTTTTGTATATTAGTGCAATTCCTTCATATCACAGTCCTGTCCTAGTCTAATATTTTCTTGGTACTGAATATTTTATGCTTTAAACATTGCTTTCACACATTGATCAAGACCAAATTTCATTCTTATATTTTCTGGCAAAGTTTTAACCACTTGCATTTGTGCTTTCAACTCTTCATCTAATGAACTATATAATTTTAAGTTATCCAGAAAAAGTAGATGAGAAATCTTTAAGCAAGTTTGTTTCCTGGGAGCCACATTACCACCAAGACCTAATATGTTAATTAAACAACTTAATTATTAAGGGAAAGACAAAACAACAGCAGTGGCAAAGACTCAGCCTGGAATATTCCTGTTTGAATTTGTATGCATAGGATAATAAATTGCCCTTTGTCATGGTTTATTTGCAGAGTTGTTTGACTTTGCCACTTTTTCATTGTCTCTGTAATGTAATTGAGCATTCCAGGATGTATATTATTCATCTGTAACCACTCTTTATCCATGAATGTGGGATACTGCCAGATGTTTTTTTGCAATCTTTCTATGTCATACTCAGATTATTCCTCTTTTTACAATTCTCAATTATAACTTTATTTAGCAACAAATAACCCTTTGTTCCATTAGATTTTCTTTTATTACTCGTCTGTGCTATTGTCATGATAGAGTTTTCATCTAAATGGCTATACACTCTGTCTACATCAATTCCACTATATAGTTTGTACATTGTAAGAAGACAAGTTACTGGTCTGTAGTTTTTAGGATGGCTTACAGGTTTACTCTTAAGGAAGATTTTCATTTTTCCTGTGGTTAACCAGGTTGGTGTTTGTTTGAGATGAGTATATAGGTAATTCTTACACAGGGCTAAATCTTTGTGTAAAGATGTTAAAAATTTTAGCCAGAAATTAAGGACTGTTTCGGGGTCTTGAGTTTTTTTTCTGTTTAAGAGCTTTTCTTAATTTTGTTTCAATTTTTCTGGCCATCACTTCATCCTATGTCATATCCTGAACATTAAAACTTTTTACTGTTTATTTTACTTCTTCTATCCATTTGGCATCTTTATTATGTTCTATGGGGTCTTCAAATATATTTCTCCAAAATGTGTCTGTTTCTTCTTTTCTTCTTTTTTTGGTGGTGTTACTATTCCTTGTGATTTGTGTTCCAATTCTCTGTAAAACGTTATTGGGTCCTCAGTGAATTGCTTATTTTGCACTTTTCCTTTACATTTATCTGTAAATCTTCTAAGTTTTTCTGCCTGTGCTGACATCTTTAGTTTATTATTTCCAGTAGTGTCCCATAGATCCTGGTCTCTTCTGATAACCTGCATTGCTTTTATCAGTTTGTCTTTCTAAGTATTTTTGTTGATCTGTTCGCCCTTCTATACTTTTCTAACAGAGACACTTCTTGTCCTAATTTCTTTACAATTTTCTCTGTCCAGTGCTTCCATGATGACATTTTATTTCTTCCCTTAGTGCTGTACATTTTTTGGTAAGACTTTATCTGTTTTTAATTTAGCTGTACAGTAACATATCCTATTAACTTCTGTTATACCACATGAATTTCTCTTAATAGTCTTGATTACTGTGTTAGTTTTATCACTTATAACATTCTGGGTCTTATTTACTTTCCATAATCTATTCCTTTCATCAATCTTAGTATTATGCCCATCTGTATTAAATCAAGCAACTCTTCTCTTAGATCATTTCTTCTAAACTGAGAGGACATTCTTTGCTCTGTTTCCTGTCGGCATTCTATATAAAGTCCCAGCCCACCTTCCTGTGACATATTCTCCTCAGCCGCATCCTGTGTCATCCG
This sequence comes from Protopterus annectens, assembly GCF_019279795.1. NCBI lineage: Eukaryota > Metazoa > Chordata > Ceratodontiformes > Protopteridae > Protopterus > Protopterus annectens. Next base: position 605,693,038 of record NC_056728.1, on the reverse strand, counting down.
TTGCTCTTTCATATGGGAACTCATTGGCCCATCACTCCACAACGTTGACTGCATCAGAGTTTCCACTTTATCCTGCTCCTTCCCTTGTTGCAACTCCAAATTAATGTTTGTACCGGTTTCCTACTTAAAGGGCATCTTCATGAGGCAAGTGATCATATGATTCCCATTCCACCTGTTTCTCCCTAATTTAGGACTGATTGTTCCATCGTGCTGTGACATTACCTGAGTTAGATCTTCTACACTAAATCCTTCACTTTGCAGGTAATCCATAACTTCAGTTTCTATTTCTTTAACTTCTTCATTACTAATTCTCTTTTCTACTTTCCACCTTTGTTTTCTTATTTTTTTTTTTTTTGTATTTTGAAATTTTCCACATCTGGATGCTTTTGTCTGTATTTCTCTTCAAATATCTTTAGTACTGCTTTTTTGTATTGTTTATTTTTGCTTTCTCCTTTGCATAAACATTGCACCATATCAAATCTATTTTTCTTTCCTATGTCCATATTTCTACTTCAGGTGTTTCCTGCTCTACCTGTTTCTCCTTAATTTGGGGACCTATTGTTCCATTATGCTGTGATATAACCTGTCTTAGACTTTCTACACTAAATTCTTCACTTTGCAGATATTCCATAACTTCTGCTTCTATTAGTTAAACTTCTGCTTTATTAGTCTTCTGTTCTACATTCCCACTTTTTGATCTCATTTTTTGTGTTGTGAAATTTTTTATACCTTGATGTCTCTGCCTGCATTTCTCTTCAGTTATCTTTGGGGCTGCTTTTTTGTCTTGATCAGTTTGGCTTTCTCCTTTGCATAAATATTGCACCATATCAGATTTTTTTCCTTCCCATGTCCATGTTACCTTTCAAAAATTTCTAGGTTTTGTTCTTTATATTTTCACACTTCCTGAAATTCTTCTTTTTCCAAGTGGCTTAAACTTCCTTTTTCTATGTAATGTTTTTCATAGGACTGTTTTATTAATGAGCATAAATTAGCATTTGAACCTTTTGACAGTTTTTCTTGTGCAAATATTTTTCTTTCTTGTAACATTTCCCTTAATATTTTTGAATATCTTCTTTCAGGAAATTGTGGGCTTCTTGCATAATAGTAACAATACATAATTTCGGCTTTATCCTCAATAGTCCACTGTATCATCTTTATGGCTCCATTTTGGCTTGTCAGTTTTTGTGTTTTTTTATGGACTACTGCTTTTATCCCCTTTGCCTGGCATAACTCTTTTTTTAATTTCTCCGAATCTTTTGGGTTTCTAATACTATGACGGCAATGGACCCCATTCCTAAATCAAAGTACAATTAAAGTTCATGAAATTAGTATTATTTTAGTCTTTGATGTCAGCCAAAAGTGCTCTTCGCAGCACCCACAATGTGCCCAGTAATGACTCCTTCTGCAATTAATATGGGGTTGCATGGATTGGTAACATATCTAAATACAATTGTAGATTATTTTTTATAAGCCCCGTTGCTCCTACTACTATTGGAAATGTCGGAGTATCTTTCTTCCACATTGCTCTCATTTCTGCCTGCAGATCCTGATATTTTATGACTTTGTGTCTCTCTGTACACAAGACACTGTAGTTAATGGGTGTGGTGATTTCAATGATCAGTGTTACTTTTGTCTTCTTTTCTTGGATGACTATATCTGGTTTTCTAGTATCTATCTTTTGAGATGTTGGTAATGGATGATCCCATGTGATATAAACTTCATCATTCTCTATGATACTTTGTGGCTCATGTTTCCAGTGTTTTTCAGCCACTTCAGTACCATAATATTTGCACAATCCCCACTGCAACAGTCTCACCACATTATTATGCCTTTCAGTATACAGTCCTTCTACCATTAGTATGTCACAACCAGCAGCGTGGTGTGTGACTGTTTCCAATTCAGTTTTACAAAACCTACATTTGTTTGTTTCTCCCACATGTTCAATGGACTTTGTAAACCAATGTGTATGTAGCTCACTGTCTTGGGCTGCCAATATTAACCTTTCATTTCTTAGTTTGAATTTGCCTCTCTTTAACCATCCATGTGTTCATTCCTGATCAACATGAGGTTCTTCCAGAAGTTTTCTACACTTGAAACTATATTTTTTGCCTTCTCATCTGGTCCTTCTCCTTATAATCTTTCTTTTGTTTTTTTAGCACATTCAGCTGCTGCCTGATTTCTATCCACTTTTGGTTTGATTTCCATTCCTGCTTGATGCTGATATGCTTCTGCTAAATTTGCTAAATTAAGTAGGGAAGTCGTTTTAGATTTATTCTCCTCATGTTTCAAAACTTTCACAACATTTGGGTCTTGCAAGGTCAGCAGATATCTGTAAATATAATCAAGTTCAAGGAGTCCCATCCCTCCTTCTGATCAGGGAACATATAATCTTGGTATGCACTGATTTTAATAAATCATTTGGTGAGCATGAAGCATCCTTCTTGTTTTCCTATCTAATCTATCCAACATGTTTTGGGTCCAGTCAGTCACTCCAAAAGGGTAAGTTAGGACAGGAAGAGCAAATTGGTTTATAGCTTGAATTTTGTTCCTAGATGTCAGTGCTGTTTTCAGGGTTAATTTAAGTATTTTGAAATATCCCTTACTAAGTTTTCTTTGCATTTGTTTGTGTTTTATTGTTGATCCTTCTTCAATTTCCAAGTATTTATACACTCCCTCTTGCTCAAGTTCTTTTATATCACATTCTTGTCCCAAACTGATGTTTTCCTGCTTTAAAAGTTGCTTTTGCACATTTATCAAGACATAATGACATTCTTATATCATCCGAAAAAGTTTTGACAACTTGCAGTTGTGCTTTCAGTTCCACATCTAATGAGCCATACAGTTTTAAATCATTGACAAAAAGAAGATGAGAAGTCTTTACACTTTGTTGTTTTCTACAAGCCAAATTATAGCCATGGCCTAAGCTGTTAAGTAGACAGCTTAATGGGTTAAGGGCAAGGCAAAATAGTAGTGGACAAAGAGTCCCCCTGGAATATCCCCCTTTGAATTTTTATCCCTGGGATAATAATTTCACCTTTATCATGGCTTAATTGCAGAGTGGTTTGCCACTGTTTCATGGTCACTGTAATATAGCCGATTAGTATAGGGTGCATCTTATACATTTTTAAGCACTCTTTTATCCATGAATGTGGGATACTATCAAATGCTTTTTTGTAGTCAATCTATGCCATACTTAGATTCGTCCCCCTTTTTACAGTTCTCCACTATGACTTTATTTAACAAGAAATGATCCTTTGTTCCATATGCCTTTCTTTTATTGCCCTTTTGTTCTACTGCCATAATTGAGTTTTCTTCTAAATGACTATAAACTCTGTCAGCATCAATTGCCATGTATAGTTTAGATGTCATCAGAAGGCAAGTTATTGGTCTATAATATTTAGGGTAGCTTGCAGGTTCACTCTTAAGTAGGAACATTGTTTTTCCTGTTGTTAACCAGGTTGGTGTCTGTCCAGGGTTGCCTATAAATAGTTCCTCAGATGCTTCTTTTTCCAAACAGATCAAGGTTTCTTGATCTATTTACTGTATTTCACAAATCTGTTGTATTAAAAAACACAAATTTTCATTTGAAGCTTCTTACAGTTTTTGTTGCGGAAGTATTTTTCTTTCCTCTAATTTCTCTCTTAATCATTTTGTATATCTTGTGTCTGGAAATTATGGGCTTTTTGCATAATAGTAACAATACATAATTTCTTTCTTATCCTCAATAGTCCACTTTATTGTCTTTATGGCTCTTCTTTGGCCTATCAGTTTTTGTGATTTTTGTGGACTGATACTTCCTTCTACAATGGGGGGGGCATCCTCCTCCTGGGGCTGGCCTGACCCCATTGTAATAATGTTTTCATATTCTGAGGATTTACACTGTCTTCTTTTCCAGTCCTGGCACCGGTGCGGCTACCAGGATTGGGCACTTTTTTTATCGTGGGTCTTGTGCACCCAGCTATCTTTTTTAGTTTTTGACCTACTTCTGCCCATGATATATGCTATATAAATACAGTCTATATATCAGTGTCACCTTGGTGAGATTTTGTAAAAACAGTGTCCGCCTCGTGAAGGTACTCACTAAGACTTGAGGATGTTTCAATTTCAGCTACTCTCCATTGTTTGCTGACTTTTCATCTCTCCATTCGGACCCAAACTCCATTATAGGAATTTTGCTGTGTCTTCAGCAATCTAGTACCATTTTTTCCAGTCCTGGCACCAGTGCACCTGCCTGGGTTGGGCACTTTTTTATCCTGGGACTTGTGCTGTCTTTTTAAAATTTTAACCTACCTCTATCCATGATATATGCTATATAAAATGCAGTCTATAAATTAGTGTTGTGTTGTATTGTGAGATTTTGTGAAAACAGAGTCTGCTATGTGAAGGTACTCAACAAGGCATGAGGATGAATTCAGTCATAACAATACATCTCTCCCAGATGATTTTATAATTTCTCCATTTTGACCCCTCCTGTGAGAGTAGTGATTGCATTACAGATTATTAGACTATGGTCCCTTAATTCATACTTTAAAAGGAAATATTAAACAGGGTAAGTAATCCTTACATAGAAAGTACAAGAATATACTTCCTTACAGGTCATGACAGAAAGGTCTTAACAGACCAGTCAATCCACCCAGTAAACAAATAACAACAAATAAATGTGATTTATATACTATTAAATTAATTCCTCTAACTTCTAGGTGTGCATTACTAAACTGCGTATTATTTCTTTTTCAGAATCTAATTAACATAAACAACATTCTGAAACAGCTCTTGCTGGTATTCCCCCATTTTTGCTTGGGAAGAGGGCTCATGGATATGGCAAAAAACCAAGCAGTTGCTAATGCCTTCACTAGGTTTGGTAGGTACACAATGATTTAAAATGATAATGAGGTTTATTTTAAGTTACATGTTTGTAAATACTTCTAAATAGTATGTCTTGCTGCTGCTCTGTCTCTCATCTGTGTACACGTGTGTGATGTTATGTGAGTATGTACATGTGTATATTTCTGTCTGTGTTTGTGTGGGTTATACCTTTCAACTGTCCAGATTTTCACATAATGTCCAGATTTTTGCCTCATAGTTTTGGTATATTTCTCAAAAAAATATGGTTTTCTGGTAAATCACTGGCAAATCATTGAGGACTGAAGTCAGAAAATAATGGCAGACAGTTTCAAACTTCATACCCTTCAGAAAAGTCATACTATTGCAAAACGTGTTATTCTACCAACTTTCTAGGATTGTAAGAGCAATATTTAAAAAGTGTCCTTATTTTTGTGCCTTTGTCCTCCATTATTTGTGGCTTTGTCCAGATTTCTTGTTCTAGAGTCTGAAAGCGTGTGTGTGTGTGTGTGTGTGTGTGTGTGTGTGTGTGTGTGTGTGTGTGTGTGTGTGTGTGTGTGTGTATGTGTGTGTGTGTGTGCATGTGCAATGTTCTGAATATGTGTCTATATGAGTGTATATTACGTAAATAAAGTCACAATTTTTTTACATATTTTCTAAACTGTTATTCACCAGTTTCAAAAGAGATCAGTTGACAGAAGCAGACATGGAAAGATAATTATTTCTCAGAATGATTTTTCTTGCTAAGCAATTCCTGTTTGACTTAGGACCAATTTAATGGGCAGACTGAAAAGCAAATTCAAAATGCAAATTTATTTATTTATTTTTTAGTTTCATATAGTATAAGTAAAAATATATGGCAGTCTTATTTGACTGTGATGGCTCTTTAGATGAAATTTAATAATGGCATATATATATATATATATATATATATATATATATATATATATATATATTTATGCACACATACATATGTATGTGGTGTGCGTGTGTGTGTGTGTGCACACACGTAACACTGGATAAGAACCTAATGAAAACAATTTCTTTCTGATGTACATGTTGCAAGTAGAAAAGATGATGTTATATTCCAAGACAAAAGCACATGATTATACAATCTAGCACGATGTGCAAAAGGATGCCAGCCATATAAAAATCCTGAGCTTTTTATAAACTTATTATGCGTTTACATGGCGACAAAGCCAGAGAGGCAAGATTACGTTGGTTTGGACATGTGCTGAGGAGGAATGCTGGGTATATTGGGAAAACGATGTTAAGGATGAAGCTACCAGGTAACAGGAAAAGAGGAAGGCCTAAGATAAGGTTTAGGGATGTGGTGAGAGAGGATATGCAGATGGTTGGTGTGACAAAGCATGATGCAGAGGACAGGAAGAAATGGAAACAGATGATCCGCTGTGGCGACCCCTAACGGGAACAGCCAAAAGAAGATGATGACATATGTACATTCTGCCCAACTGTCCATCCTATCCAATTTATAGCACAACACAGCACTGTACCTGCAAGTAAAGGCTCAGAACAATGAACAATCACATAATTAAACATCATTTAGCTTATGCTTAGGCCATTTTGTACAGTGCACGTGACCATATTGCACATGTTACCAGGTATTTTGTTAGTTTGTTTGTTTGTTTCCTTGTTTCTTTCTTTCATTGAATGATTTACAAATTCAACCTGGGCTGTAAGAAACTCACATAACTGTAGTACATAGGAAATATTGAGTGAGAAAGAAATTTAAATGAATGAAGTATGCGCATTGTAAACAGACTTTAACAGATGTATAATTATTGAAGGCTACGTTTATATAGAACACAGAAAATATACACAGATTTTTACTTCTTTCTGTTTCAGAGATAAAAATGAGATAGGAGAGGAAAATATGAGTTTGAAAGAAGTTTAAACTTGTAAGTGGAAAGAAAAGAGGACAGATAAGGAAGGAAGTGACGAACTGGTTACAGTTGGTTGGCAGGGTGTTGCTTCATATTGCTGTACAAGACTGATTCTATGGGTGCCATTCTAGAGCTGTCAGTGGTTTTCATCATCCTTAGTACCTGCAAAACATATGTGGCTGTTAGTTATATAATTCTATTAATTACATATATGATTGTGCATTTTTTCAGTGTTTTCTATTCATACAAGAGGAATATATGACTGGTAGACCCTCAGGTTCTGGAGCTCTTTCCCATTGAACCTGCCAAGCCGATGGTGATGGAAACTTTATTGTAACTTTTAATTATGGCAGAACCTTGTCTCAGACCAGATAGCTAAACAGACTGGAAAGTTAGAAGTTTGCTCCCACATGTGGAATAACTTGCATTGTTATAATTTCCAGTATCTCCATGATGTAATGCATCTACTGTAGTTAGCTACACTGATCATGTTTGATAGTGTAGTGTGTATATTGCTTTTTAACAAAGCATGCCAAGCAAACCCTCTCAGCCAGAGACAAAGCCTGGAAACTTTGGGAAAAAAATGCAGGACTACAGAAAATGAACTAAACTATAAAAAACTTAGAAATGCCACAAAAAAACTTATCATAACTGATAAGAAAATCTATTTCTCCTCTAAACTCTCCTCCCAAAACACAAACCCTAAACAATTCTGGAAATCTATTTCCTCCCTTCTGAATCCAGGTAACATTCAAAATCCAACACCAACTCCTGACAAAAACCCTCTCCAAATAGCCCACATATTCATTAACCACTTTATTGACACCATCCAAAAACTAATCAAGGACTCACCCTCTAAAATAAATCCCATCTCTAGCACTACCCCCACTGACCGCCATCCCTTCACACAAAATTCACCAGTTAATTCATCTTTTTCACTCCAACCCATGCCCACATTCCTAATTCTTAAATTACTAACCAAATTAAAACCCTGCTCACTCTCTGCTAATAATACTTACAACTAGCAGCCAAGGCTATAGCTTACCCAGACAGTATTCTTATTAACCACTCCATCAGTGAATCATATGTCCCCCTACTATGGAAAAAAATCCATTATTACCCCACTTCATAAAGGAGGTAATGCCCATGATCTCTCAAACTACTGACCCATCTCCATTCTCTCCTCACTGTCAAAAATCCTAGAAAAATGTATCCAGACCCAACTACTCGATCACTTCATCAATAATAACCTCTTATTTCCCACACAACATGGGTTCCGCCCAGGCCATAGTACTACCTCAGCTTTACTCTCCTTTACTGATATTGTGAATAAAGCTTTTGATGCTGGTTTACCCACTTCAGTACTTCTGCTACACCTCTCAAAAGCATTCGACACCGTATCTCACCCTAAACTTTTGCAACAGCTAGACAAACTGGGTTGCTCTCAAAGCATAACATCCTGGTTTTCCTCCTACCTAAGCAACAGACAACAATCAGTTAAATGGCAAAGCCAACAATCGGACTACCTTGCTAACAAAACTGAAATAGAACAGGCACAATCCACAAAACTTCTAGGAATTACTATCGACAACAAACTCTCATTTGAACAACACATTCTCAACACAGTAAAGAAAACCCACTTCAAACTGGGCAAACTATACCATATACATATACTTTACCTTGACAAACAAACTAGGATCAAATTAGCAAACACCCTGCTTATTCCATCCCTTACATACAGGAGCCCCATTTTCACCAACCTCCAAACATCACTCACTAATAAGCTATAACAATGTTACTACAAGATAGCAAAATTTGCTTCTAACTTGCCTAGCTGCTCACATCACTGCACCGCACTCTCAAACCTATCCTGGCTAGAATTTCACCACTATTTCCAGTTTACCCAGCTAATTACTGCCCATAAATTACTTTTCCAACCCAATAAGTGCCCAGCTCTCCAATCCATCTTGCATACATACACCCCCACTCAATCTGTCCATTCTTCACTGAAAGCCCTTCTAATTGTAGCTAAACCCAACAAGAGAGCAGGACAATGCCTGTACTCATACAGTGTAGCCAAACATTGGAATGCCCTTCCCTCCTCCATTACTCAACTAGACTCCCTGAAGTCCTTTAAAGCTGTACTAAAAACCTACTTTTTACAAAACCCTAGCTGTACATGTGAAATACAGTGCAAGCCCACATAATCCCATAACTTTTTCTCAGCTATAATCCCACCTTATTAACACCTCTGATTTCTCAGTCAACTCAACTGAATTATAATACTCTAGTACTTGTACACCTTGCTTTTTTTGTGATATAGTTTTTACCTATGTTATGTTTATATAGTAACTTGCAAATAATATCTTTTATGCAATTATGTTCTTCTGTAATAGTAGTCTGTCTTAATTTTGGAGCCTTCCCTCCTGATCTGTACTTTATAGTTTGCTATATTTTGTTTTGATATTTGTTTCTGATGTTTCTATATATGTGGAGCTTTTCTTCCCGGGCCTCCACTGAAAATGGGTAGCTTTGTGCCCAGTGGACTTTCCCGGTCAGCAAATGCCAATAAATACATTAATTAATTAATTAATTAATATCATGAATAATATATATACTTTTAGTACTGAGATCAGTATAAGTTATTCAGTAAAGTATCTTTTTATAGCTAGAGCATGTCTGATATAGTATATATATTTTTATATAAATGCATAGACCACTACTGAAAGTAACTTTCAAATGATGCTACTTTACTTGACAAATGCAAGCTTTTTATCAGTGGGTAAATTATTGTTACCACAGAGAAAAAAAGATTCATTTGGCAAATAACAAAACAAAACCTCCTATTCCAGGAAAAACTCTAAGTATGAAAGAAAGTAGAGATCTGTTTATCTCAGATAAAAACCCAATCATGATCACATAATGCCACAGTGAAGCTGCAAATAACATGAAGTAGAAACTTATGCATTCTCTGTAAATGGCATTAGCTAACAATATGTCCTTAAACTCACTGTGAGTGGAACTGTACATGCAGGAAAGTGACATAATTACCACATAGAGAGGTTGCCATCACTTCCTGGTATCTGTAGAGACATCCATTATATGAAAAAGCATCCAATATGCAAATAAGTTATGTAATGTAAATAACAATTATTTTAATTAGTTCAGTGTGTAATACTAATAACTGCTGCCTGACGGTGGTTGTAGCAGGGTTTACTCATTCCATGAAAAATTTACCACTCGTCTTAAGGGAAAAATTACACTCATTATGGGTAAATCTTGAAACCTATGGTTCAGCAGTGATTATTGATGTGTTTTATCAGTTTGTGTAGTTTGTTGTAACATATAGCTTTATTTTACAATTGAAGTTTGAGATAATGCATTCTCTGGCAATTACACATCAATGATTAAAGGAACAGGTCACATGCTTATTAACACATTAAGCTTGCTCATTGTTAGGGTTCATTCTAAAAGCTTAATATTTTGAGTACTTAACTACTAGGTGAATGTCTGATCGCAGGTATGGCTCACAGGACATAATGGGGCACAATTAGTCCCTTGCTTGATGAAATATTTCTTACCCCAGAGCATTGATATCCTACCTCAGCTAGCAGATTTGTTCATTAGTAACTTAACTGCGTCAGTAACTGCATTTTGGTATCCTGGACCTTTTGGGATCACAGGAATCCCTGATCTACATTCCCGAATTGACATCAAACTGGACATACATACCCAAATTATAGTGTAAAGATAGACTTAAACTCTCCTGTGACAATGACCAAAATGCTCTGTGTAACTGACAATGCTTGCTGCTGGTAATGTGTTATGTAGATCATTCATTCATTTATTCTTTTATACCATTAATAACACTCTGCACAGTCAAACACAAGATGGGTACAGCATAATTTACCTCGCTGACATAGCCAGGAGATGTACAGCCTCTACTTTTTTTACTTCTGTCTCTCATCTATGCTTCCCCACTCTTTACTAATCTTCAAGCCTCACAACTGTCCAAACTAGAGTGATGTTCTAATAAAATAGTTACATTTGCAGTAAACTATAACAATACAACCCCCTTGCTTAGCCCTTAAAGAATTAAACTTCTTAAAAACTACCACAAAACCTAGTTTTTTTCTCAGCTAACTACAATAGACAAACTTCTTTATAAGCCAGAAAACTGCCCAGCTCTTGACAACTTAGTTCAACACTACTGTCCCAATAGAATTTAGTGATCTAGAGATAAATCACTAATCACTACAGCCAAATCATCTAATACTGCAAGTGACTATTTCTATATTTAGATAGTGGAGCTAAACTATGGAAACAAACCCCATTACCACTTGAAATCCATTCTGAATGCAAACTTATCTAAAACCTAACAAAAACTTCACTTATCACATCAATGGATCTGTTCCTTCTTATCTGCAGGATAAATGCTACTGTTATCTTCAGCTTGTCATATCAGTATTTGTCTTCATTCAGAATTATATCTCCCACAACTAGTCTTCACCAAAACCTCAATAATTGTACTAGCATTACCCAGCTGTATACAAAGTTTTGTGACACTGCTCACCTCCTATCTCTATACATCTAATATATACCTTACAATAGCCATATATATAATTATCTGTGCACCTGACTATAATATTAACATTTTCTGAACTACCTAGCTCCTTCCCTCATATACATTTATTTGAATTTTTATGCCCTAATCACATGATCTGATAAAACCACTAATATAACTTTTCAAATACTAAATGTTCAACATCTACTAATGCATAAGTATCTTTTATACTGCAATAGTTGTCCTATTCCATATGAATGTAATCCAATTGACATCTCAATGTGTAGTTGTTAATGTATATTACTTGATGTCTGTTCATGTATATTACTGCATCTTTGTTTAAAAATGTTTGTAATATATTGGATCTTTCCCCTGTGCCTCAGAAGAAAAGGAATAGTTGACTATTATTATTATTATTATTATTATTATTATTATTATGCTTTTTATTGAAATTGGCTTTGTGGCTCTGTCTCTCTGTGATTCTATCACATTCCTCAACCAATCCACCGAGAATCAGTCATTATGCAATACACAGCACTTCAGCAATCTGGGCAGCTCAAAGCGGTGGGAAGACAAGACAAAGTCTAATAAATCTTCATGAATCTACATAAAACAGAATTACTGTTGTATTCTACTTAAAACCTATATTCCTCAACCACTCTTTTACTTTTTAGTTTTTAAATAAAATGCAACAGTAAAATGCAGCAGTAATTCTATACAGATAGTTACAGAATTACTGTTACATTTTACTTAAAAACTAAAAAATAAAAAATAAAAATAAAAATATAAAAAAGCATTTTTTAAAAAGAATAAGTTTTATTGAGTCACACTAAAAGTGAAAATTAAGAAGAGGAAAAATTTGTAAAAGAAACGCAGACAAGCTAATTTAAAAAAAACATCCAAGGTTGGTTTTGTTGATTCCTGTTACTTCTTCACCTACCTCAATAACAGAATTAGCAAACCAGCCTTGAATTATTTTCTGAAATCAACTCGTCTGTGTTTCTTTTGCAAAGTTTTCACTCGTTTTCCTTATTCTACATGCGGTTGGGATGTTGTGCCAACTATCGCCATCTCTCCCATTTCACTGCTACTTTTCTATCTTCAACACTGATGCCTGACTTGTATAGATCTTCTCTCACACAGTTCATCCATTTGCTGGGCACTCTTGTTTCCTCTTGCATTCTTCCTGTCTGTTCCAATTTTTTTTCGCCAGATCATCATCATCTTTTTTTGCACATGTGCTAAAACCACCCTAATCTTTTCTTTTTGACCTTTTCTGCAATTGGTGCTAGTATGGATTCTGCTCTTATCTCCTCATTTCTTCTTCTGTCCCACAGTGTGCATCCTAATATCCATCTCAGGCACTTCAATTCAACCACCACTGATGTTAGCCTAATGGTATAGGTCTTTGCCTCCTATGCAGAGGATACACAACACGAGCCTGACCTCTGGCCAATGCCTGTATACAGTTTGTATGTTCTCCCTGTGTCCATGTAGAGTTCCTTCCACCTGCCAAAAACATGCTGAGAGTTTCCATCTCAAACTCATCCAAGAATGGAGTTATAGGCAGCAACACAGACTCCATGTGGTTCTCTTCTGGAGGAAGAGCTGTATAGACCAACTCCTTTAGGCATCTACTGTGGTGCACAATATTCTTCAGAACACGGATCACAAATTAATTGTTGTAACAGGTCTAGTCACTCAACAGTATAAAATATGTCTCTAGGTGATTCAATCTTGGTCACTTATGTCATCAGAAATGAGCATTGGTATTTGACAGTGATAAGTGGGTTGAGGACCTGGCCTACTTCAACATATGCAGGGAACTCATACTAATGGTGGGAGGGGTGTATGTCCACTTATTGGCAGGTGTTTTTCCACCTTAAAGCACAGCAGTCCTGGGTTAGTACTTTACTGGCTGGCCAGTGTCCATTTGCCCAGCATGGGTTACCTTGGATAGCTCCCTTGAATGAAAGCTGGACAGAAAACCAATCAACCTCACAAACATGAACTAAGAATTGATACACTCCATGTAAGTTTAGTGACAGGATGAAGCATGAAAGTGAATGACATGATACTAAGGAGGAGGCTGGACATTCTGTGTACCCAGGAAGCAAGGTGGAAGAACACCACAATAAAGCCACTTGGCTTGGGATCCAGACCTATTACTCAGGAGGAGGACAGACTAGAAATGATGTGGGGATTGTAGTGAGGGACAGACTTCAGAAGACAGTGAGGAATGTCATCAGATTTAGTGATAGAAGACTCATGGCAATTAGATTCCAGCCTAATTATAGCACAGTATTCATAATCTCAGCCTATGCTCCACAGCTGGGTTGTGATAGTGAGAAAGAAAGTGCATTCAGATGGCAGTTGTAGGACCTACTCGATAAAGCAGTACAACATGAATTGGTGTTGATAATGGTCGACCTACATGAAAATATAGGAACAGAAAGAAGAGGATATGAGGAATGTCAGGTTTCAAATGGGTGGGGTAACAGTAATAAAGAAGGAGAGACCATTCTAGACTTCCATCTCACAAATGACTTGATGGTGACCAACACATACAAGAGTGGCCAACATGCAACTCAGGTAGACTTTTTTCTAGTAATGAAATAGCACTGGGGTTGAGTCAGCCATTGCAAAGTCATCTGCAGTAAAACATTTGGTCTGTAGTATAAACCACTGGTTGCCACAATTATCTTAGTCAGAGTAGGCTCTAAGGTCAAGAGAGACCAGGCTGAAGACTTGGAATCTGAATGGAAAGAAAACACAACATTTTAAGGAATTACTTAATGCTCTAGCCCCTGAAGAAGAGGAAGAAGAGGAAATATGTGGAGCTGAAGAAGAATGGCAGGACCTCAAAAAAGCATGTGTGAAAACTACAGAACCGATATGTGGCCAAGCCAGGTAAGGAAATAAGGTGCCTAGTGAAAGTTGGTGGTGAATGCAGAAGTCTCCAAAGTCATCAAAATAAGAAGGGGTGCAGGAAAAAGTGTGAGATAGAAAAGACAGATCAGGAAAGGAAGGAATAGTGGTTGGCTAACAAAGAGGCTAAGATAGGAGTTGCAATAGCAAAGAACAAGGCATCAGAGACCCTCAACCAGCTTTTAGAAAGTGACTCAGTAGATGGCACAAAGAAATTATAACAGGTTGCAAGGCAAAGACAGAAAGATAAAGAAGATAGTCAGACAACCTTCATAAGGGATACCAGCAACAGCCTGTTCACTAGTCCACAGGACATCAAAGGCAGATGGAAGGAGTACATCCAGCAGCTTCTGAATGAAGAAAACCTCACAGAGGTTGTACTGCCCTAGACCAGATATAGCCTATGGTAATGGAAGAGGAGGAGCCCACCATAAAATAAGTAAGAACAGTACTAAGGAAAATAAATAAAACCAAAAAAAAAGCAGGCTTTGATGGGGTCACAGTAGATATAATCAAGATGTTGGGTCAGACAGAAGAGAAAGGATTCCTGAGAGTACTCATATCAGTATAAAGAGAAAAAGGTTTATCCCAAATAATTGGAGAATAAGCATACTAGTGCCAGTGTTCAAGAACAAAGGGGTCATTCATAACTGTGAGCAGTACAGAGATATCAAATTCCTGTCACACTGTTTGAAAGTTCTGGAGATGGTGACTGATAAATGAATGCACAAAGTATTAGAAAGAAAGACAGGAGATGAGCAGTTCAGATTGAGGTCATGATGCACCACAACTGAACCAATGTTTGTAGTGAGACAGATACTTGAGAAGCTTGAGATGAGGAAAGAGTCCAACTGGTCATTGCTAGACTTGGAAAAAGCATATGACAAGATTCTAAGAAAGCTGATTTGGGCAGTGCTGCATTGGTTTAAAGTCTCAGAAACATTGGTAGAATTAGTGCAGGCTATGTACAGGGACCCAGTGACTCAAGTGTGAACAGTGTTTAGTCTCACAGAGTGATTTCCACTGGGAGTGGGTGTGCATCAGGGCTCAGCTCTAAGCCCTCTGCTGCTCATATTGGTGATGGACTACATTAGCAATGCCTTGGGGGACAGATCAACAAAGCTTTTTTATGTGGTTGATGGCATTATAGGGCAGTCTCTAAGCAAAAACTTCAGCAAAGGAATGCAAAACGGAAGGTACATTGGATGAAACTGTGTACAGATAAGACATATGTAATGACAGCAAATGAGATATATAAGAAGAAGCTGAAGTGGTATAGAAGGGAAAATAGTGGAACAGGTTAACAGCTTCAAGTTTGAATGAAGAGGTCAAGGCTAGTATCTGATGGCTGTAGCCAACTGGCACAGTGTGTCAGGGGTAATGCGAGACAGAAGAATGCCAAAGATGCTGAAAAGGGAGGTGTTCAAAACAGTGGTATGAGCAGTACTCCTGTATGGTACAGAAACCTGGGTAGTAAAGGCAGAGCAGTTGAGGAAGCTAGTGGTGATGGTTCTACCACTGCTTTGTACACTGGCAAAATCAAAATAAATAGATAAATAAATAAAACAGCACTGTGAAATTGCACTTATAAGTTGTCTTTACATCTTTACAGTGTCAGAATTATATTTGTCTATTTTCTGTGGGCTCTTCTAATCATACTTTGCATTAGTAATATGAATCATTAATACAACATCTTTCTGAACTGCCTTTGTATTTGGACTGCTTGCTTTACTGACTGTGTGTGAGTGATTGGTGGACTGATTGCTTTTCCAATAACCCTGTCCCCATGTGAGAGCAGTGCTTATCCTTTTTCTTTGCGGCTGTAGTTTCTTATCCCTTATGTTCTGTTAATCAGTTGTAGAACTGACTTTACTTCTCTCCAAACCTTGCTCCCAATTTGAAAACAGGAATGTAAATTCCATATCATATCATAACATATGCTCCATGGATCTGCCTCAGTGTTTTTGGAATCTAGCCCTCAGTTTTGGCATTGTTTCAACATACAGTTTTGCTTTTATGCCATAAAGCTTGTGATTAAATTGCCATCACTTATATATAATCTGTAACCCTTTTAGTCTTCCTCAAATTAATGCAGCAGAGAAAAATGTTATTGTATAGGTTTGCTTATGTTCAGTAACATCAAAAACATGGTGAGAATCATTTAATGTTAAAACATTTCAAAAACATATTCCTAAAAAGTTCAGACTAATTTCTAGAATTCTGTTCAATAGCTTAATTAGATAATTGTTTTGTTGTATGTCTTTAGGTGAAGACCGCTTTCAAAACCCTTTCAATTGGGACCTTGTTGGAAGGAACCTGTTTGCAATGTTTATTGAGGGCATTGGTTTCTTCGCTTTGACTCTTCTCATGCAGTACAAGTTCTTTGTAAAGATAAGGTAAGACATTTCCATAAGAATTTTAATGTTTGTTAGGATTAGACTGGACACTTTGACATTCACAAACAGAAAATTTTGAAAGTTGAACATATCCTTACAAACTAGTATATTTTAAAGTATTTTATTCAACTGATTGCTACATGGAGTCCTATGAATTGGTTACTGAGCTTTTTGAAATTGAAAGCAGTGACAAATTCAGTCAAGCAAGGAAAGTTCCAGGTAGAAAGGTGAGCCTCCCAAATGCAATTACTAAAAATAGCAGACCACCTTGATATGAAGTGAGGCCTGTCACTTAAAACACAGTGACACTCAACAGAGGTTGTGAGTGGTTCATTATTTTCCAAAAATACCCTCCACAGACAGAATTATTTCACAATGGAAATTGTTAGTGCCAGACACTGAATACCAATTTGTTATGTTTAGAATCCATATTGTATATAGAGTTTGGTCATCAAATAAATGTCTGTTGCAACTGTTATGCCAAAGTAGAGAAAACTGAATTAAAATGTGATGGCTATGCTTCACCCTTTTTTCTTTTTTTACTTTATACTGTAACACAATTGAAAGCTATATTTAAGCTTTCTAAAATATGTAAAAGAAAACTGCACTGTGAAATTGCACTTTTACAATATTGCAGTAGTGCCAGCAGAATTATATTTCTTCTTCTATGCAATATGTAAAAGAAAATAAGTTGGAAAGTGATAACCTGATTATGCATGAATTAAGTGTGTGAGAACATTAAGTTCCATAGGAAAGAAGCAAATTACTTGCATATAAATTTCATCAGAAGTCATAAAACTTAAATCAAATAACCTCTATGCCCAGAAATATCAAAGGGGTCAAATGCAAGCGATTAATTATGCTAGCAGTCACTGGATATATGCCCTACTTGTACTATGTGGGAAAGAACAGATGTTTCTGTGAGGAAAAAAAGACAATATGCTGTAATATATATTTTGGGTCAAAACCAGTGTAAAGTCAGTAAGTCTTGCTGGTGGAACTGTATCCACACCAATGTAATCAGGGCCCTGTTTATCATCTTACTAACATAGAAGAGTTACATCTAACATTCTGGAGTGAGAATAAATTACAACAGATATTTAGTTATTATTAATTTAAACTTTTGTTATGAATATTTTGTCTGTGTAGTTGATTAGTTTTCTTTTCTGTAAGAAAATATCTTGAGCTCTGCATATTTACCTTGCATCAGTGCTGTCTTAACTTTTCCATATGCCAGAGTTTTTTGTTCTCAGTATTTATTATTTATCTTCTGAGGAGAAGGTGTTAGTACTTTAGGTTGTCGAAGTGTGGCATCCACCTATAATTGGACAGATCACACATCACATTACAGTTGTGTGATTCCATATTCCTTTTATGCTCTTGGTGCCACATTGTAAAGAAATTCATTATAGAATCAGATTTGTGTGCATTTTTTTAGCTTTACCCTGTTGGGTACCAGTGGTGTGGCTTGGATGATCATTTTCCTAGTGGCAAGCTGAACTATTTCTGCAAGTGTAGGGGAACCAAAGATGGTAGCTACTGTCTTTCACATATCCAGGTCATACCAGGTTGGTCGTGGTGGGATTCAAACACCCATCTGTGTCAATTCAGATGCTACATAGTGGTGGCAGTGCTGGTATTCAAACCACTCAGGTGCAGAATGTCACAGCAAGGATTTTAAAAATAAATGGGAAATAATTTCTTATTTGAAACCAGCATTTGGCATGATATTTTTAGCAGCCAGATTTTTCCTTAGTGCCAAAAGTGAGCACTGCCTCTGTTTTTAGGTTTCAGTGATCTCAGCAATCACTTAGTATTTAGAGTTCACACACACACACACACACACACACACACACACACACACACACACACACACACACACACACACACGTGTATATAGATGTATGGATGCTAAATTCCTTCCAAATATGTTCTCAAAAACAGGTGGTAGTATGCAAATGTATGTTATTAACAGATATGGAGGGAAGTGAACAAATGAAGGCTGCCAAGATCATGCAAAATGTAACTAAAATGTGGCTATGAGTGATAAAGCTTTATACACTTTTAGTAAATATTTAGTATCTGGCTTATCTTCTACTTTACTGTCTCCTTCTTTTTGCCATAGAAAGGATAAAGAAACAAACTTAGAGGAAAAGAACTGGTTAAAATGTAAGGAGAAAAAGAGTTGTGTAACATCACATATTATTTATTAGAACATTGCATTAAAAAGCTGAGTCCTTGCAATAAGCATTGGAGAAAGGCTCAGAATCTGCAAAAATGTCATCCTCTGGCAATTATGATTCCCATGGTTAGGAATCACATTGCTGTCACTGTCATGGCCTCATTACTAACTATATCCATTGATATACATGTGCAAAAGGTAATTCCTTGATTACCTCACAGAATCACCTCCATATTACATGCTTTGGTTTAAGATCACCCTACTGTTTTGGTCAATGAGATTATAAACAACCATGTAATAAAAACCTTTTGTAGCCTATGGCACTTTTAGATATTCCATTTGTTCAGATTACCTTTGTGCAGTTATGAGTTATGTTATGCATATATTCATAGGCAGTAGTTTGCCATAGAGACTGAGCAGGGTTTCTGACTGTGGACAGTACTTTGCATGGCTATGTCCCCTTTGATGCCCAAATGACCTATTTAAGCATCTTTCTTTTTTTTTTCATTTCAGTTTTTGTATTTTTGTTTATGATCATCTGCTGCATAAAGTGATTCTAAACATTGCAAATTTCCTGTCCTATCTGTTCAACTGAGCAGCCACCTATTATTTTTCTGTTACTCTAATTTTTTATTACTTTCCTGGATACAGTCTGTAGGTTGCCACTCTGTCATCAACAACTTTTGGTCATTCATTATAAAATATATAATCCCTGTCTTTACTATTTCACCTAAACCTTTACTTTTCTCTTTATTTAAAGCCATCCTTATCAACTCTAAACACATAATTGTGCAAATTATTACTTCTTTTGCTCATATTTTGTTGTTTGCAGTTATTATAATGTCATCAACATATGTTAACAGTACTGGAATTCTTAACACTTCAGGTGTTATATACCCAGCCTCCTTAATTTTTTGATTTATTTCACATACTATCACATTCATAACTAATGCAAAGAGTATACAACTCATTGAACATCCCCGTCTTATACTATTCTTCATATGTACCACTTGGCTTAAACAGCCATATGCAAGTATTTTTACTTTATTATTACTACATGCCAGCATACATAATTTCCTAGCTTTCTCATGTATATTATATTCTTTCATTATTACAAATAAGATTCCATGTCTGATTGTATCAAATGCCCTATTAAGGTCTCCTGTCATGATTTTCACTTCTTTTTTTTTCATTCATACTATCATGCATGATTTCTCAAACTTTCATTAATAATTATTGACAAGCCTTCCCCTTTATACTATATATATATATATATATATATATATATATATATATATATATATATATATATATATATATATGTATGTATGTATATATATATATATATATACTCTCTTCCATAATATTTTCCATTTTAGTTTCAAATCTCTTTGGTAATATTTTTGTAAAGATTTTACAATCATTAGCATCCAGTACTATCATTCTCCAGTTTTTATTTGTTTTATATATTCCTTCTTCCGTATGAATTTAGTTATTCCACTACACAATTCTTTATTCATAAAACCTCCATTTAACTATTGATTCAAAATATTTTAAAAATATATATTTTTGCCATTCCCTTAAGCTTTTAAATATTTCATATCCCATTCCATCTGGTCCTGCAGCCAAATATATATTTAATTGTCCTAATATTTTATCTGGCTCATTTAATGAAATCTCCCTCTCCAACTCTGTAATCTCTTTTTCTGTTAACTTTTTTAGTTTCCATGTTTTTTTCCTACCTTCTTTTTGCTTTAAACATTTTTTGTACATACTGTACAACATAATCTTTCTATTTCTCATTTTACAATTTTCTTTATCTAATTACACTATCATCATCCTGTAGTAATCTGCTTAAGTAACCTGATAGTTCTCTTTTACCTTATAAAATATATATTTGCTTATATAACAGTTCTTCTATTTTTTCTTCAGTTCTTTCATACAATTCTTTTTCTTTGCCAAAGTACTTTTTATCATTATGTTCTAAATCCTCCAGTGCATCATTATATGTTCTTTCATATTTTTCTTTCTCTTCTCAATCTCACATCATATTGCCTCTTTGAAAAACATTTTTTTATAATTTTCCTTAAATACCACCCACAATTTAGACCATTTTTTATTAAAATATTCTCATAGTGTGATCTTTCTGTAACTGTGTTACTAATATCTTCCCTTCTTCATTCCATGCTTTTTCATTTATTCTTTTTATTTCTTTGCCTGTTTTTATATAATCTTTATTTTCCTTTATCTCTAGTCATATTGCAAGATAATCAGAAAATCCTATTTCATCTACGATCATTTCCCCTATAACTAAACCTTCTGATACTATAAAATAATCTATTTCATTTCTATATGTACCGCATAAACCCCTTCATTAGTTTTTGTCCCAAAGTTGTTTAATTTACCACATCTTATAACTTCTATTATACCATGACCCCCTATTAATATTCCAAAACATGCACGCTGATTGGCCAGCGTGCACGTTGTAAATCGACTTATAATAATGGAAAAAGGTCCGGTCGCCTGGACTTTTTCCATTAGTATAAGTCTTTTTTTAAAACACTGTCTTGCTATGTTAAAAGAGTTTAACATAGCAACACAGGTTTAAAAAAAGCAACGGAGATCTCTGTTGCTTTTTTTAAAGCTGTCTCGCTATGTTAAACTCCTTTAACATAGCGACACAGTGTGTAAAAAGCAACGGAGATCTTGCTTTCTCCATTGCTTTTTTTTAAACCTGTCTCGCTATGTTAAATGGGTTTAACATAGCGAGACAGCTTTAAAATAAGCAACGGAGATCTCCGTTGTTTATTTTAAAGCTGTCTCGCTATGTTAAACCCATTTAACATAGCGAGACAGGTTTAAAAAAAAAAAGCAAGATCTCCGTTGCTTTACTGTTCGCTATGTTAAATGGGTTTAACATGGCGAGACAGCTTTAAAATAAGCAACGGACATCTCCGTTGCTTATTTTAAACTGTCTCGCTATGTTAAATCCATTTAACATAGCGAAAAAGCAACGGAGATCTTGCTTTCTCCGTTGCTTTTGGCCACAGCTCTGATGTACTGTGTAGGCATGCGCAGTACATCAGAACTGCCGCGGATGCCAGACAGCTGCGGAAGGGCAGCAAGGAGGCATTATACAATGCCATTATTTAAAAAAAGTAATTGTTTCTTTTCTTAAATAATGTCATAGTATAATAGCAATAACCCACTTCTGGGTGTGGGTAATGCGGGATTTAACCACGGTTGTCTTTGTTTGGTCCCTCGGGTGAAAAACCACGCCAACCGTGGTTAAATCCCGCATTATCCACACCCAGGCATGGGTTATTGCTATAACATTTTCTTACATAATTTCCTTTCTTTTTATGCTTGCCTGTTAAGTCACACTTAGTCTCCTGTTATTAGAATATTCATATTTATCACTACATAGTCTAAACTCTGATGAAATAAGCTTTCCCTTTCTTTACAATTAGTATAAGCATGCAGTGTTATAATTATAAATACTTGTTGTCTGCATTTTAAACCTACAATTATTAATCTTCCTTTTTTGCTAAAGTTTCATCTAATATATTTGCTGTATTTCTACAGAATACAACCATTCCAGGACATCTCTCATTTATCAAATTCCAGATTACCTTTCCTCCCCATAGTCTCTCTGTTTGCAGTCTTCATTTATTAAAAAATGTGTCTTCTTATATAATTATATCTACATCACATTTACTATGCCACTCCAAAATCCCTGTTCTTCTTATTATATTCATAATACTACTCACACTTACAGAAAGCACTCTAAATTTTCATTTTCTCTTTTCTGTAGTTTTACAGTTTTATAACTTCATAGCTAATTATTAGGCCAGCCATCTGAATAGGCTATTCTAAAATTAAGTTAACTTTCTTAAAAGGCTATTCTAAGCCTAGCCAATTTCCCTCAAAAATTTTAGAAGAACAATTTGTGAGTTTGCAAGGTGTACCCTTTAGGCTCACATTAAAAAGGGCATCTGCAATTGCAATACTAAATATGTTTATATATATATATATATATATATATATATGTATATATATATATATATATATATATATATATATATATATATATATATATATATATATATATATATATATATATATATATATATATATATATATATATATATATATATATATGTATATATATATATATATATATATATATATATATGTGTGTATATATATATATATATATATATATTGCTAACTGTGATGTTTGTGGTAGTTTTTATGTGGGAAAACAGAGAGGCAATTTAAAAAGAGACTATATGAACATTTATACACTATTTCTAAAGCTAATTCTAACAATGTTCTTTATAGACACAGTTTGGAATGTGTAGGATTTAGTAAATTTAAATTTGGTATACTGGATATAATACCGGTCAACCCAAGGAGTGGGTGGTGGGAACTAGATTTAGACTTTAGAAATTAGAGAGTTGCAGTGGCAATTCAGGTTAAATGCTGAACGCCCCCCCCCTTCCCCCCACAGGCTTTAATGATAATGATAATCTATCTATTGCTCCAATTTTTAAGAAAAAAGCTGGTGATTTATAATAGGTTTTCAGTTGAGACGATTTTTCTCATGCTCCTGCCACTTCCCCAACACAAAACCTATCAGCACAATGAGGCCTTCAGTATGAGGATCCATGGCAGTTTACACATCTAAGGACTTTCGTTTTACTGAATGGATCCATAAGGACAGGATTTTTCAGCTAATGGGAACAACTTACACAATTTAAACACCAGCAAACAAAACCTTTCCAGACGAAGATGAGCAAGTAGGAACCCAAGCTCATAAAGGTACAGACTTTACAATGTGATAATGGTTAATTGAATAAGAGTATTAAAGCTAAAAAAGTTCCTAAGGACTTATGTATTTACAAGTTTCCAAATGGACTTAAAGTTGGAGATTTAGAGACTATTGAACTTTTAAAAATGTTTGACCATTTTTCCTTTGAGTTGATGTTATTTATTATTAAGATTAACAATGTGAGAATTAACAAATTGTTAGAAGAAGTGAATATACTTAATAATGAGTTTTAGATGATTTATTGTTTAAATCCAGTGCGCACAAGTGTGATAATACTTTTAATATGGTGGAACGTCATGTTAATTAGAATTTAGAAATAAAACGTAAAAATATGTGCCATGATGAGAATGAATACTATAAAAAATTGGCTTACCCTTCACCTAATTCTTATTTTGAACATCAGGATTATTTAGGAGAACCAGATACTTCCACTAGAGAAGTTGATAACTTCTCATAATTGATCAGGATTCTGTTCACCCTGGGGGTGATTACAATGGTAGTTCAGATTATGATAATAATTACCTGCCATTAAGGAGGTCTGAAAGAATTGAGAACCGGAACAGACAAAAATGTTTTATACCCCAAACCCACACTCTGAGAGGAGTAAATGGGGCAGAGGACAATGAAGTGGTTGGAAAAATAATGACAGGAACTATTTTTGACCATACAAGAGAATCAGCAGGTGTATTTGCAAGAAAATGCCTCTACTGAAATTAAGATAATGTATGGGGGGATATTAAACACACTGCATGATTTTAATATTTTAATTAGACAGACATTAATATTAGTGATATGTATTTTGCTCTTTTCAAATAAGGGTTTAAATTCATACCACCTTTTAGGGTCGGTGTGGTTGACGTCCTTACTGGGTTCATCTTTTTACAAAGAAACTTAATTTACAAATATTTTTTAGAAGCCAGGAAGCACAGACAAATGTAGAAACAAACACTTCCTTAGCAAAAAGAAAGAGTGTTTTAATCACCTCTTCCATCCTCTGCTTTCAGCCTCTGAAAAGGCTTGCACACAAGAGATGCATTCTACACTTAATAACAAAAGAAAAAAAAATTATAATTTGAGTAAGGAAGAATTTGTTTTAATGCAGGACCTTAGAGTAAATGAAAATATTAGAATTATGAAACCAGATAATGGTGGGGGAGCATTTTTTGTTTTATAAGATGAATTATATTAATCAGTTACTTCAGATGTTTTATGACACAGATAATTATCAAGTGATTTCAAGGAATGACATTATCTTATTGCATAGGAAGATTCAATCATGTCTGGAGGATTCTTTATATCAAGGGGCTTGTAATGAAGAACTTTTTGAATTTCTTAAATCAGACCACCCAGTGATTCCCACACCTTTTGGGGTCCCAAATGTTCACAAAGATATCCATCACCCTCCCTCTAGAGTTATTATTGCAGCACATAATAGTCCAACCTGCACACTTAGTGGGCTTTTAGACGGACTTTTAAAAGACTGTTAAATCTGTCCACTATTTGCTAAAGGATTCTTGGGATTTTCTTACTTAAATTAATATTTTTATACTGATGGCTATTGTTTTTCTACAATAGATATTGTTGGTCTTTTTACATCTATTCCACATCATGAAGAACTGAATTTATGGTTTGAAGCCCTCAAAAGCTGATATTACTAAGTGGCACAATGGTTACTTTTGTGATAATTATAATGGAAGTTATTTTGACTAACAACTATTTTACATTTAAAGGAGAATTTTTTAGACAAATCAAAGGAGTGGCAATGGGTGCAAGCTGCACACCCATTTACACTAGTTTAATGTTATATGACTGGGAATCTAAATGTGTGTTCAATTTAGAGTTTAAAAAAGAGTGACTTACCTATTTTAGATACCTGGATGACATTTTTATCTTATGGATGCCTTCTTTAAAACATTCTGATAGATTTATTGGCTACTTGAATGGGTGTAGTTCTTACTTTAAATTTACCAGTACTGAGTCAGATACAGGTATTAATTACTTGGATGAAACTATTTACAAAGATAGAGTGAACTGCAGATTTGGTTCAAGAATTTTTGGGAAAGATACAGGGCAGGATTCACAATGGCTTGCATGGAGTCTAAGAGTCGTGTAAGACTCCATGCAGCCATCGCGATCCAGGAACAGCCCGAAATACCGTGTAAGAGACAGCTAAAACGACTCTTACATGGGCAGGGCGTGGATATGCTAATCACCCCACTTGCAGCTGAAAAGCATGCAAATGAGGTAGATTAGCGATCCATGAAGCTCAAACCAGCCCATGTAAGAGTCGTGTTAGTTGCAGAAATGTACTCAGTTGACAACTGAGTACGTTACTGCATATAACACAACGGAGCCATGACAGCTCCAAATAAAGTGTGCAAATGCTGCAGTCAGCATGCCAATGGCCAAATATGTGGTGATTGGCATGGTAACCCGATGCAAACATGAAATAATTTTTTTTTTCGGAGATCGGCGATGTTTAAACGCAGCGCAGCCCCGCGCAAACGGGCTGCGCTATATCAAACAGTAAAATAAAGGTTTGAAACCCACAAATGTGGGTTTTATGTAATGCATGGATTTGCAATGCAGGGACTAGCAGACCAAAAACAACATGGCCACAGTCTAGTGGTTGCTAAGGGGGGAAGCCGAGTGTAAGACATGTAACTAAGCATTAGTAGGCAATCCTATGTAAATGAGTGGTAGGATAGTGAATCACACTGTCACATAACAAATGAGCACATTCTGTGTAGTGTAAGAGTTAGATAAGGGGGAGTAACAGAGTAGGAGATAGGTGACATCACAGGGGGGAATGTCAGGAAGAAATCAAGCTCATTGGAGCAAAGTGGTATGTGAAAGATGTCAATCACACACCATAAAAAGAGGAGTGTTAACAGATAAGCATGGGAAAGTCAAGAAATGGAAGGTGTACACTGTGGCCAACACCAAAGTTTCTTGCTGTACGTGCATGTGCACGTGTGCACGCTGGGAGCCATGAGTTAGACAGAGTGCGCGCGTGTAAGGCAAAGTAAGCATGTAGGAGCCTGTTTAAAGATCTGTAGACCTGTTTGCACTGGTGTGCGTGCATTTTTATCTGAATAAGCAGATTCTGGTCCATGTAAGCATGTGTGCGCATGTGGTAGCCACTGTTAGCGTGTTTTCGCTGGTATGCGCGCTGCTCCCCCCTGAGGAAACAGAGAGGAAAAGGAAGCAGAAGAAATAGTAGGAAACTAGCAGGGAACACTTGTAGAGGTAGCAGGTGAAAACAATTAGAAGCAGGCAATTACACAGGCAGAATACAAGCCCAGCCCAGCACTTAAAACACTGCAAACAGCACTGCAGTATGTTTCTCTCAAGAGACACTGCAAGACAGGAGTAAGCTAGTAGAAGTGAAAACTGAAAAAGCTGTACTCAGACCAAACATGCTAGGGGCTGCCATAGCTGTCATAAGGAGACATAGGAGACTTGCTGAAGGTGGTGACAATGGAAATGCTGCCAGACAACCCACAGTGAGGAGACGGAGAAGAGTGTACAGGCCCAGGGTCACCTACCAGGGGTTACATGAGCTGGAGATAGTGGAGCGCTATAGAGTGGACAGAGACCTCCTGCAGCAAATTGTTGAGCTGTGCAGGCCACACCTCACACACAGAACCAACAGAGGGGAACCCATCCCAGTGGAAACCAAGGTATGTGTTGGCCTAGGAATACTAGCAACAGGGACCTTCCAGAGACCAACTGGTGATATGATGGGGATATCACAGGCATCAGCCTCCAGGGTACTGCACCAGTTCCTGGATGCCATGTCAGCACATGTCGGTGATCATGTATATTTCCCCAATGCCCGTGAGGTATTGGCCAGCAATATGCGTCTCTTCCAGCAGATAGCGGAATACCCTGAGGTAGTGGGTGCAATAGACTGCACGCACATACGCATCAAAGCACCAGCCGGTGAGCGGGGTAGGGCCTACATTAACCGCAAGGGCTTCCCCTCCATCAACTGCCAGGTCATGTGTGATGCCCAAGGCATAATAATGAATGTGTGTGCTGGCTGCTCTGGGAGCTACCATGATTCCCATATCTGGCATTTGATGCAGCTGTACCAGACATTTGCCAATGGGGACATCCCACATGGTCACCTAGTGGGGGATGCAGGTTATGCACTGGAGCCGTGGCTGATGACACCCATCAGAAATGCACACACACCTGAACAGGAACGCCATAATGAGGCACACACACAAACACATAATGTAATAGAGTGTGTGTTTGGGCTGCTCAAGTCACGGTTCTGGTGCCTGGACACATCTGGTGGAGCCTTGCAGTACTCACCAACTACATGTACCCAAATTGTCATGGTATGTGCTATGCTACATAATATGATCCTGTGAAAACAGCTGCAGCAGGACCAGCATAGGGCCGAGACAAACAGCCCCCCACCATTGCCAAGGCCATCACAGGCAGAGTGTGACTCGGAGGAGGAACAACCTGAGCCTGCCCCAGTAGGCAGAAGGAAGCATGCCCAGTATGCCCTGGCCTTGTCAAAGAGGCAATGCATAGCACATATACTGGCTCAGTAGGAACCCTGGGAATGATACCCCTCTCTGACTCACTCATTTAGTAACAGGGATGCCTAACATGACACAACCTGCTCTCAAACATGTACAGGGAGTGTAGTATGTGCATCCGACAGAGGCAGTCCTGCAGCACCACCTGAGGCATGATTGCCATGTGTTAAGCAATGTAACACCATCTAGTATATGCAAACATGAAGACCAAACCTAACATCTCACCCTCACCAAGCATGATGCCACACTATGAAGACAACAAGATCAAGTACAATAATTGGCTGAGGTATTGCTGTTAGCAAGGAGGAACACATGGCTGACAGCCTGGGCTGACATGCCAAGCAAGACATGATGCCCCACCTGCTAGGGATGGCACGCACCCAGCACACCTTGCTGTGTAGATACTGGCAAAGGCTGTTGTCACCCCCACTGTGCCTGGAATAGGTATGTCTGGAAACACAAACCCACCACCATAGGTAGCACAAGGAATAATAACCTGGACGTAATGCTACCCAACGCCAGAAGTCTAACCTGCAAGGTGCATGCAGACCAAACCCATCACAGCATGGAGAATGGTAATATGTGTTCTGTAACAGAAACCTGGGCAAGGCCCAGAAGAGCACCCTAATACTACCAGGTTATGCCTCATACCATGCTCTACAGCTCCAAAACATGGAACAGATGACAATAGGAGTGTGGCTACCAGTAATTATCAAGAATAACCACACCCCCAGGTTGGTATCACAGCAAGAGGCAGCATGGACTATCCATGGGCAAGTAACACTGTCTCAAACAGTGTACCTGTTTGAAGCCTGCTACAGACCACACACACAAACCCAGGTACTCCAGCCAGCCTTCCTGAAGACACTTCAGAGTATGAATGTCTCAACAAATACCAAACAAGGCACACACAAAGTATGACATAGGTGGCAATCCATTATGTATGGAAGAAGTAATCATGGACCTAGGGACACAAGTGGACGGTAACCTGTCATGTGACACTCACATTGCCAAGGTGGACAGGAAGACCTGCTATATTGCCCACCTTAATATGAAAGGATGCACATGTAAAGCTACAGAGGTCACTGTGCCCCCATACCCTTCCCTTATCAGGCCCATACGTGACAACTATGCACCAGTTCGGATGTACCTTACCTTACACATGCAGCAGTCAGAAAGACCCCAAATGTACCCCACCAACAGGATAAAGGGTCCAAACATTGGACATCTGCAACCTGGCTGAAGAAAGCACAGCCCAATTCAGAAGCATACTGCACAGTCAGAGGTGATGTATGCCTGATGTACAAGGCCATGCCCAATCCAGAATGAATGGACATGCTCCACTGCAGAAACCCCAGATCCAGCAGACATACCACAGTGAGATATCTGAACCTCTACACATAGATTAATAGGATGTGCTGGAGGGACAGATCCATAACCCAGAGGCTCAAGACAATCTGGAACAGAATCCCAGTCCATGATAGGCTGAGCTCCACACACAAACTCAACAAGAGAAATCCGGTGAAGTGCATGGGAGATAGTAGGTGTACACTGGGGGCCATCCCTGTGTCACATCTAGGAAAGTAAACCCTATGTGGGCATAATATGCACATTGCAAGGGGTGTTGAGACCCACACACAGTCTGTCTGTGCTCAAACAAGGCCAGGGCAGATAGCCTAGTATGAACCTATGAATCTATGATGATACAAATTGTGCCGGACACAAAGGATTATCACACAGCTGTCCTACCTGATGGTAGGAACCATGGTGATAATCCACAGATATGCTCTGCAGCACTCTAATATCACAAACAATACACCAAACCCACACACATTGCCAACAGCCTACCGAACATATTCCTTCCAACCTCCCCACCAGCACCTAACTGCCAAATATCTATCCCAGGAGAGTGCTGGCCCCACGACATTGCAGATGCTGAGGTAACAGTCAGCATCCACAAAGCACAGCACACAGCATCAATGGTACCAGATGGTGTCCCGGGTTGTGTCCAACAAGTACTGTAAGAAGAATGGAACAGCAAATATCATTACTGTGCACTATCAGTCCTACCACAGGATATGTAGCCAAAGAGCAGTGTACAGCAACAGTGGTCCCACACCACAAAGGGGGTGCCTGAATGAATACTACAAACTATCACCCCTCAACCCCGACTATCTAGGTTGGCAAAGTAATGGAGAGGATGATCATGGATCCCATGAATAACGAGATTGGGTACCTACAGACATTGGACCCTACCCAGTGTGGCTGTCATAGGGCAGATCCTGCCCCTTACACATGTCTGACTCATGTGAAACATGCACCAAGCCCATTGATGTGGGGAATGTTGATCACACAGCCTATCTGGACCTTGCTAAACCCTTCCATACAATACCCTAGTTGGCAGTACAGATAAGCTCACCAGCCTAACTATAAACCCCTATGCAAGTAGATGGGTTGCAAACCAGCTCAAGGACAGGACTGACCTGGCAGACATGCTGTAGCCATGGCAGACTGCAAGCCAGTTACAACTGGCATACCACAAGGCATGGTCCTGGGACCTCTCTTGTATGCTATATATGTCACATAGGTACAGGCCAACATGGACGGACTCTGTCTGAACAGGTTTGCAGAGGACTACAAATTGGCCACCATATCGGACCCTCCAGCTGACACAAGCAACCTACAAAAGGCACACATAGAAACACACAAGTGGTGCCACAGCCATGTCAACAAGCTAAATGCGGAATAGTGTATAGTCAACCCCTGTGGAAACACAGTACATGGCAAGAAATTACCACATAGGTGTTAACCCAGTAAGTACATCAGGAGAAATAAGAGACCTGGAGACACAAGGTGATAGATATCCTACATGTGACAACCATGTGTCTGTAGTGGTTACAGAAACATACCATATACCCACCTAATCATGAAGGTAAGCACAGCTTGGTTAGGGTAGGTCAATGTGCCTCTCCAGTCATCCATCAGCAGCCTCACAATTGTGTACAATGGTCCTTCAGGGATGTACCGTAGCAGACACCTGTAGCAACTGGAAAGACCACACAAATACCCCAACAGGAGGATCGCAGAGCTGTAACAGATGCCATGTGTTGCCTGAGTAAAGAAACTGCAGTTCCACACAGTGCCATACTGCCTGGCTGGAGGGGAACTGTGCCTGATGTATAGAGCCATGACCAACCTGGTATCAATGGACATTTGGCACCATGTAAACACTGAATGCTGGTGACCTATGCAGCTGACAGGCCTGAACCCCAGCACAGACATAAACAGGGCATGCTGTACCGATTGGTCCATAACCCAGAAGCTCACTCCACTCATGACTAAACTCCCACTACAGGATATCCAGGGAGTCCCTCAGTGACTGTCATCCAGAGGAATCATGATGACTGGATGGGAGATGGTAGGTGTACCCTGGATATCACCTGTATGTCACGGGTAGACAGAGGCACAGCACACTAACCGTGACATATGTCATGGCAAACACCAGTAAATGTGTGTTGAAGGACAAACACTCTCTGACTAGCATTACAAATGGACTAGGGCCCATGGACATTGTTTGTCACTGTCCACACAAGTTGTGGAATACATTAACAATGTCGGACAATCATGTACTATGCTGTCCATATCTGAACAAAATGCAACATGGTCATATCTGCACAACTGGCCCTCAACCAATTTGGTGTGCTCACTATAAATATTACAAACAGTGACAGGACTGAAACCGATTATACTGTCCACCACAGTGAAAGTACTGCACCAGTACACTATACGACAATACAATTGTTTGGTCAGCAGGAAAGGATGATGACAACTGTATGCAAACTATCCCATGGTGACCCTGCAGGCACAGCATAATGCCTGTTAGGTTCAGACACAAAGCAGTTGGGCAGTAAGAGCACAACCTGATTTCCAACACTCAACTGTACATGTGATATATAGATGGCGCCCACACACAAACACAAATGTGGTGGTCCACAAATCCCAACATAAGGAAAGGTCACACTGGGCATGCTCGCACACTTAGATAAATGAGATGTGGCAGTCAAGAAGCCATACAAACTGCGAACTGGGCATGCTCACACACTTAGGCCATGTCATAGTTCAGCAGTTACACACACATATCTGGCATTTCTATGTGTTAACACAGGAACCTCCCACAATACAGACATCTGCCCAGTGCACACAGTGAAGTTACAACAGAGACATAAGTAAAGTACTGGATCCCACTCATATGCAAACATCTCCCACAGTACACACGTTGTTTATAGAGATAGGGAAGGCTATGGCAATAAAGACCCACAAACAGTATATGAGCAACAGATACTTGCATCTGACAGGTAAACAGATGGCCGTAGAGTGCAATACCTGACTGTTGTCCCTAGGGAATACAGAAGGCCATCCACAGTGTATTTGGCATTTGCCTCCACAGTACAGTAGGCCACTGTGCCTGTGCAAAGTTAATGCATAGATATGCTCTCCTCTGAACTGATGGATAGTCACAGATGTACATACCTCTTCATCCATAATGATGTCAGCACACTATACATATGTCAGGAGCAGAAGTTATACCCAGTAATGTGAATAGCGCGCTCCGCTACTGCGTCTCTAACAAGTGTCATAACATAGTTAGGTAGGAGTTTGAATCCTGCAAGTGCCCAGTGTGAATGTGTGTGGGGGAGTAGTGTGTGCAATTCCATGTGTATGAGAAATGTCCCTTTTGGCAACTAGTACTACACAACACATGCTGCATATTCCACTGTCTAAACACTGATGATGTCAGCACCCTATAAGTACAGTAGGACAAAGCAATCCCCCCAGTAATACAAGTAGTGCATTCTACTAATGCGTCTCTCATAAGTATCATAACATAGTTAGATAGGGGTTTGAATCCTGCAAGTGCCCAGTGTGTGTGTGAATGTGTGTGGGGGAGTAGTGTGTGCAATTCCATGTGTATGAGAAATGTCCCTTTTGGCAACTAGTACTACACAACACATGCTGCATATTCCACTGTCTAAACACTGATGATGTCAGCACCCTATAAGTACAGCAGGACAAAGCAATCCCCCCAGTAATGCAAGTAGCACGCTCTGCTAATGCGTCTCTCACAAGTGTCATAACATAGTTAGGTAGGGGTTTGAAACCTACAAATGCCATGTGTATTTTTGTCACACAGTTTATCCATGTGTGTGGGGGGTTGTTCCCAATATTGCACGACATACATTATATTAGTGATGTCAATGCACACATGATGTATGTGTGTGCCACCTACACATATGTACCTGTGAACTGCAAGAGTTCCCATGTCCGAAGCCTGCTTCATGTGAATACATGGAATATGCATCAGACAACTGTATTACTGTGGTGTTCTGTGCAGGGGCTGCATGTGGTATGTGACTATACAGTGTGGGTTGTAGATGGTGTCATCCCACCAGCGAGGGATACATGATTGGTCTGGAGCATATAGTCTACATGTTGGTGATGAACAGGTGCAGCATGTTGTCACCACTTGTGGGAGTGGTAACAGGTTGTTCCATAGCAATGCAGGGAATGAATGATAGGAACCCTTCAGATAGAGTCTTGCAGCTAGAATAATGCTCACACTGCATGTTAGGGTAGTCGCAGTACAACCATATAATGGTGTGTGTAGAGACCGTCATATTCCCAGTGTTGTCAGGAAGGCCAAGTGAGTTTCCTGGGTATGGGAGTGTGGTGTGTGCCAGGCTATGAACCTGAAGGCAGTCTAACCCACTGTGTGTTGCACATGGAGAGGCTCTGATGCTTTGTGCAGTGCCACTAACCTGGGGGTGTGTGTATCTGAGGTGCCTTTGGATACATCCCCCCTGTTCTGGTTTGGTGCATGTGTAGGGGATGACAAGCATGGTATCAGGAATGACCTGGCACTGATGGTGTGCATCTGGGAGCCTTGTACCAGGAGTCTGTTACTGCATGGATATTGCTGTACCCCATGCTAAGGACAGTTTCCACTGCATGCATCTTGAGGTTTACATTGCTGCTGTTGAGTAGCATTGCTATTAGTGTCCCATCCCGTGTGATACTTGGGAAGCTGACTATGTAATGTCAGCCTTGCATACAAAGGCACTATGTCTGTAGCAACAGCCTCTCCCAATATACAATGATCCATGGGTGACAGGTGCAAGCTGTCCCAAGCAAAGCAATGTGGCTTGTCCAGCATGTAATCCCACACTGACAGGCATTGGATCCCCTTTGAATGTCACTGAAAGATAAGTTAATTGCAGAAACTGATGATCTTGTCTACATATTGTGGCAGCATTCATGGTGAGGGTGAGATGCTACTCAAGGTCAGGGTCATACCAGCCTGTGCCACAAGCTCAGAGAGCCCCACTATGTCCCCTAACATGTAGTCCAGGGAGGTGCATCAGAGGTCATACACACTGGCACAGACAATGACTGAGTCATACTTCTACATGCCTTGGAGTGACCGGTATGCTTGTGTTATGTGGTGGATCATAGTGCCCGACGGGCAGCTCAGCGTGACCATCACCTTGTTCAGCCTGGGAGCAGGACCTCAGTGTACGTGACGATAGAGGTACCTCATACAACTGTAGCAGGTGTGTTGTCAGCCGTATGGCCTGTGACTGTTTGGCACACAGGCTTTGTGAGCTATGTGTTGCATGTGCTCTGCTCTGGCTTAACGTTTGCTTGTGTGTCTGCTTTGCAGGTGTCAGCTGCTCAGGCAGGATGCTATTCTGAGAGCCCAATAATGTACCTGTGTGTTTCTGTGTTTAGATTGTGGTCGTGGCAGGTCTATGGGAGACTGGTACTGTATTCACTGTAGTATCCCACTCCACCTGACAGGGAATGCCAGTGCTGTGTAAACAGAGCTTAGCCCCCAGTTTGGCTATGTGGTTGCATCTCTCACATGTGTTGTACGTGTATGGGAAGGGGAGAGGGTTGTCTGTGTACATGAGGCAGCTGTAACATTGCCACATGACTCACAGATTCACCAACTGTGCCTGAGAGTAGATCGACAGGTGACCTTTGCACATGCTACCATAGCATTGTGACTCCCATACTAAGTAATGACACATAGGGCCAATGGGGAACAAGGTACTCAAGGTGACTATGTGAGGGTGTAGTGCTTCTGATTTGTTAGTGCTGGCATATATGAATGCTGTCTTGAGCAAATGTGAGGTAAGTCATATGCAATGTGTTACAGGCAAGCTACATGCAAACAGGACAAACGGTGACGTTCTGTCAAGTGACACATGGACATCAGTACAGTAAGCAACACAGATGTCACTAGGGATCCACAGAGGCACTGTATATCTGCACTGCAGGTGGAATCAGTGTTTCAGGAACATAACAGGCAAACATGCATACAAACAAAGCTACAGTCAGCAGGCCTGTATGTAGACTATGCTACAACAAACAAGGTGTACGACTTCCAGTAGGTAACAGTGCATATATGCAGGCACTATAAGCCAGTACCTAGACATTCACAGGTCAGACGGGCTGGGTCCAGCTGCACCTCACACAAGTGTATAGACCACGCACCTTCGTAATGTTGAATAACTGGCCTGATACCCAAGTGCTCATACCTGTAATAATACACATGTCAAATAACAGACACTGAGCCCTCACTCAGCAGTTCAAGACTTAGTATGATGTATGCTACCTGTCCTGGCACCACAGTATCCTTGACATGTATGGACACTCTCCCTCCTGTCATAGTTAGTTCTGTGTTTTGGTGCTGTCATACATGGTATGAGGTGTGACCTTGTAGTGCTAGTGTGCTCTTGTGAGCCTTGAACCTGTTGTGTAGTACTGCACAGATATCAGCATCCTGAAACATCTGCATTGCAGAGTCGTGTGTGGACAGCATGCAACTCGTAGTTGACATGGCCATCATTGAGTATCAATATGTACATTGTTGTATCCCCTGTGCTACCTATGTAGGCCATCCCTTCACAGCCTCACCACCAGTATGCAAAGATGTGCAGACAGAACACTGTGGTAATTACTATGGGTGTACAAAACAATACAATGACATTCATACTGTAACTGCATCAGGCATGCTGGTATATACTATGTATATACAATGCTATAATTACATTGTACTGTTGTCAACATCATACTATTACAATACATCTATGTACTCACCCTGTGCATCAGCACCATTTTAACCTGTTCCTGCACCGATTTTACAGATTGCAGGAGGTGGCACAGTTTCATCATATGCACAGGGTGTGTACCTGGTATGCCTGAGTCTGCCACTGATACAACCAATTGACATGTCTGTGTGTGTGTGTTGGTGAGGGACAGCTGTACAAGATGGGGCAATGTTGATGCAGTGTGTGCGTGTATGTGGTAGCCCTAGGTGTTATCACTTTGCATGTGTGTATGAATGCACACAGTCCCACCTCATGGCTGCCATATACAGGTGTTTGTGGACAGCCACAGACTGTACCTGCCAGGTCATACAGATCACTGTCTGTGGCCACGGACACGTTACCTGTGCCTGGCAGGGGTGCTACGGACCGTATCAGGTACTAAGCCAGACTGGGTACTGTGATCAGAAGCAGGTGTTTGTTGACTGGAGACAGGTCCCTGTTGGGACTGTCCAGCGCCACGTGCACGTGGTCTCCTGGGGCGGTCCGATGACAGCACAGACCCAGCATTGCTGGGGCTGCTGCTGGCATTATATGAGTGGCCGCGGCCCTGTTGTCGTCTGCGACGGCTGCCAGCTGCTGCTGTTGCTGGCATATGGCCACGTTGATGCCTCAACCTTCCACCATTGCCCTGGCTCATGGACATGTAGTTGTGGAGCAGATCTAATGTGTCCCCCCAACATCTGTCAATGACCTCGGTGAAGTTGCGAATGGCAGCCGCAACATCACACATACTGTCACTCATGGCTGTGTGACATGCTCTCAGCTCCCTCAGACCCTGTCTGGTGCACTGTTCCATATGTGACTGTGCCTGCATTACAGCCCGAAACATAGCTGGGGTGAAAGATCTCTGTGGGCACATCTGACAGGGGCGGTACGCCCACGGATGCTCCCACGAGAACCCATGGACGTCTGCTTGTGTGGTACCATGTCAGGACCCTGGCCATGGCTGCAGTGTGGGGATGCATGTGCCACCAGTACCACATTACCCTGGTCAATGCCCACTGTATCCTGTCCATCACCTAGGGACATTGGTGACAAAGGATGTATTGGCAGGATGACTGTGTGCATTGATGGGGTCGACAGCTGTGTAGTGTCAATTGGCTGACCAATGAAGGACCCTGGCACACCTACCTGTGCCATTACACAGGTATCATCATTATCACTATCCACAGCAGCTGATTCAGGTTCCCTGCTGCACGACACCAGAGCAGCACCAGAACCTGTGGGAGTAAGACAGGAAACACAGTTTACAATGTGTACACAATGCCACCACTGATGCACACATGCACACATGGGCACATGCACACATGCACACATGCACACATGCACACATGGGCACATGCACACATGCACACATGCACACATGGGCACATGGGCACATGCGCACATGCACACATGCACACATGGGCACATGCACACATGCACACATGCATACACCTCAGTATATGAGATATCAACCCACAGACACAAACACACCTGCAATCAAACACATAGCACTACTGCTTCAGCCTATTATTACTATTAGTATACAGAGTATTGAAGGTAATGGTATTACACACTCACCAGCATGGATAGGCTGCCTTGCTGTTACACCAGAGGGACCTGCAGAAAAGAGACAATGTTAAGTTGTCAATCTCGCCTTCATTCTTGCTTGATGGGTTCGGAGCCGATCCTCGGCTCCCACTCGGCACTTGCTTTAGCTCGAGAACTCCTTTTACCAGCTCGAGGCAGCCCCATATCCCATGATGCAAGGCAGTAAGTACCCAGATCTTGTTTGCCGCTTCGCTTGGGAGGTCTTCTTTTTACCAGCTCCTGGTAAGTTGTTTCACTTTGTGATTTTCAAGCCCCTTTTTAGTCAAAAACTAATTTTTTGATAGTTTAAATTTAATTTCTATCCCTTGTTGACAGAAATTCCTGTCTTTTTAATTTGTTCTTAGTTATCCCTATCCCATCCCCCTGTTAGGGTGTGTGTGTTGGTGTTTTAGAATACCTTTTGGTATTTTGTGTAATTTAATTTATTTTGACTGGTGTGTGTGTATTGTGTGTCGGCACCATGTCAAAGGAGAGGGTTTCAGGTTTTAAGAAGTGTGACTCGTGCTGTCAGAAAATGTCTCTGACAGACGGTCACACTTGCCTGTATTGTCTGGGCCCTCTTCACCTGCAGGACTCCTGTGCTATTTGTCACTCCTTCAGCCAGAGAGTCCTGCAGGAGAGACATAACAAACTGGTTCTTAGGGGCCTTCTTAAGCCGGAGGGCTCTCCGGCTAAGTCGGCTCCACCGAAACCAGCAAGAGTTTCCAAGGCCCAGGCTTCTGTTTCTAAGCCTGCGGCCTCGGCTCCGACTCATACAAAGTCGAGATCGGCCCGCTGGAGCCGATTCTGGCTTGACTAAGCCTTCGGCACCGATGGCTATCGGTGCCAAAACTGTATTGTCCACTTCGAT
Source organism: Protopterus annectens (assembly GCF_019279795.1). Taxonomy (NCBI): domain Eukaryota; kingdom Metazoa; phylum Chordata; order Ceratodontiformes; family Protopteridae; genus Protopterus; species Protopterus annectens. The sequence continues at coordinate 605,654,215 of NC_056728.1, read as the reverse complement.
GTCGGCTCCGATCGGCTCCGACACCGTTACTTTGGTGGCTGTATCGGCTCCGGCTGGAGCCGATACATCGAGGCGTTCTGTCGGCTCCGAGAAGTCAGCTCCGACAGGATCCGTAGTATCGGCTCCGATGGCTCATTCCAGGAAGAGGTCGAGGTCTCCTTCCTTGGAGCCGATACTTTCGGCTCCGGCTTCACCTCTTCTGTCGGAACGGAGCCATCGGAGCCGATCTTCAAGGTCATCCAGGTTGTCTGACCATGACCTAGAGAGAGTGGTCAGCAGATTGCTCAAGTCACAGGTACTGGCCCAAATGCTTCACAGTCCTTCTCAGCAGACGACTGTTGGTCCACACCCGTTACAGTTCCTCCTTCAACTCTACCCCAGAGCTTGGAGTTGGAGTCTTCGGGCATAGTTACTGCTACGGCTGGAGGACGGATACCCACTTCTGTTCCTTCAGCCTCTACTCTTATCTCCTCTTCCTTATAGGGATTCGGTGGTCGGGCTTCCATGGTCTCCTCCGAGGGGGTGAGTGGCATCGGACCCTTGTCCGAACCCGCTCTTCCCCTTGGAGCCTCGGCCTTGGTGAGCTCGGCTCCGACATCTGCCTCGGATGCTTCCCTTTCGGTGGTCCCTGGAGTTCCTAGCTCTTTGGAGCGGGTTCTCTCGGACCTGCCTGGGAGGGGAGCATTCGAGGTGATGAAGTGTACTGGCCACTGGTATCAGTCAGCAGTCTCTTCCCGTAGCTCCTCCCTCTATTGTACCTGTTGACATCTCTGCCACTTCTCTTGCTACAGGACCCAGAGATCCTCCGCCTCAGGTTTCCCCATTGGGAATTTCCCCTCTTCGAGGATTCTCCTGATGTTTCGGGAGATCCTCCTAGGAAGAGGACTTGTAAGAGGAAGCATGTAGACTCCCCGAGTCTGTCACGCCGGATACTGACTTTGATGAGTCAGAGGGATCCCCTAGATCCTCTGAGGATGTCTCCTTTTCAGACATCCTAGAACTTCTGAAACAGAGGGAAACTGGCCCACCAACAATCCCTCTGAGGATGAGTCAGTATACCTAGAGGCGTTTGGATCTCGCCTCCACCTCCTGGGTGTCTCCGCCTTCGACCCCTCATGCAGGTTATTGCACAGGCGTGGACAGCTCCTGACTCTGTAGAGCCAGTCCCTAGGAGGCCTTCTAAATTTATCACTGCCCCTAGTGACAAACAATTCCTTACCAAGGGTGTCCCGCTGATGCCATGGTGGTGGCTGCGGCCACCAAAAGGAACTTGCAGATCCTTCCGTGCCTGTCCATCCTCCTAATAAGGACTCTAGGACCATGGATAGGTACGCAAGCGGATGTTTTCCTCAGCGACCTTTGCTATGCTCGCTGAATTATCTTTGTCACTTCACCAGACTCCAGAGAGATATCCTGAAGGAGCTGGGAGAAGTAGTTCAGGATCCTACAGCTGCAGGGGCTCAAGAAAAGATTGCTTCGCAGCTAGGAACCCTCAATTCCATTGCTAACTCCTCCATGCGGCTAATATCTTATGCTGCAGATGGAGTAGAGCCAAGAGGCACAGGTGTGGCTCTTAGACGCCAAGCCTGGATGCGGCTATGTGATTTTATGGATCCTTTAAGGCGTCCTTCACAAATTCTCCCTTTGATGGGTCAGCTTTGTTTGGCCCTCAGGTGAAGGAGACCTTGACCAGGTGTGAGCAGGACGGCAAGACTCTTTCTGCTGTTGGAGTCCGTTTTCCACCCCTTCTAGGCCTTATCCCAAAGGACAGAAGGGTGGGAAGATGTGGTTCCGTAAATCCCAAGGAGTCACGGATTCACGTGGTCAGTTTACCCCTAGAGGCAGAGGGGTAACAACAACAGACGCTCTAGAGGCAGAGGGGTCTGAAGAACCAGGAAACAGGGAGCCTCTCTCTGATAAGCCCTTTCAGCATCCCTGAGGTGTTGCCCGGCTGTCCCTCCTTGGAGGCAGTCGGGGAAGATTATCACTGTACCCAGAAGCCTGGCATTCCCTCACTCAAGACAGATGGGTACAGTCGATCATATCCAAGGGTTACATAATTCCTTTGAGGAAAGTCCCTTCCCTCAAGTTCCCTTCCAGATGTACCACCGGTCTAAGGGACATTGCAGAGTTGGAAATCAAAACTACTGCAAAAGAGCCATTCAGCCAGTTACAATAGACCATTCAGAGCCGAATCTACTCAAGGTTCTTTTGGTCCCCAAAAGACGGGAGACTGGAGACCAATATTGGATCTCAGCAGACTCAACAAGTCTGTCAGGAAGACAAGATTCCAAATGGTCACTCTTCAGTCAATTCTGCCCTTCTTACAGAAGGACAACTGGATGTGCTCAATAGATCTTCAGGATGCACTATCACATCAAAATTCACAGACGCCCAGAAGATTTCTCCGCTTCGGCTGGGGTCCAGTCATTTCCAGTTCAGAGCCCTGCCCTTTGGTCTCACTACAGCCCCAGAGTGTTCACCAAATGCATGGCAGTGGTCACGGCTCACCTGAGACGCCAAGGATTCCAGGTGTTTCCGTATCTCACGACTGGCTCCTGTCAGCCACCACCAGGCATCAGCTTATACAAGCCAGGGATTACACAATAGACCTTTGTTCTCATTTGGGCATCTCAGTCAACTTCGAAAAGTCATCCTTATCGCCCTGCCAGTCTATTACCTTCATAGGCGCAAACTTAAACACTGTTCGGATGTCAGCTACCCTTACAGAACAAAGAGTTTCAGACATTCAGACTCATGTCAGGATCATTCTGGCCAGCAAGAAAGTACAGGCCAGAATGGTTCTAAAGGTATTAGGCCTCATGGCTGCGGCCATTACTCTTCTTCCCCTGGCTCGGTTCTACATGCGCCTCCTTCAGTGGATGCTGTTCACACAGTGGTCATACCAGCAACTCCCAATGCGTCACCAGATTCTGGTGACACAAACATGCAAAGAACATCTTGCTTGGTGGATCACATCGTCTCAGGTTCACCAAGGCAGGTGCTTTGTACCTCCGTCCCCGATAGCCACTGTCACCACGGATGCCTCCCTGATCGGGTGGGGGGGTCATTATCAGGGCAGGATGGTTCATGGGACGTGGCAACCGCTCGAGTACCATCTGCACATAAATGTCCTGGAGATGAGAGCAGTGCTTTTAACGTTGCAAGCCCTCAACGACTTTCTTCCCGTAGGGACAATTGCAGTCCACACAGACAACATGTCTGTAGTTTGGTATATCAACAAACAGGGCGGAACCAAGTCCTACCCCTTGTGTCGAAGCTCAGACTATGGCAATGGGCGATCTCCTCTCATTGGTTTCTGGTAGCAACGCATATCCCTGGGAAAACCAACATTATAGCGGACAGATTGAGCAGAGCTATTCTCATGCCTCACGAGTGGTCTCTCAAGCAATCCATAGCGGAAGAGATTTTTCTGGAATGGGGTCGTCCATGTTGCGATCTTTTGCTACTCCCAAAACAGCAAATGTCCAGACTTCTTCAGCCTCTTCCTCTATCAGGCCATCCCCCAGAGACGCTCTGACCCAGGATTGGCCCCAGGGACTTCTTTATGCCTTCCCTCCATTTCCTCTGATCCCTCAGGTGATCCAGAAAGCTACCGGTTTGTGAGCCAAATTGATTCTCATTGCCCCTTACTGGTCTCGACAAGTTTGGTTACCGTTCATCCATCATCACCTTTTGGTGCAGCCGTGGCATCTGGACCCAGTGCCAGATCTACTGATTCACCAATCCGGTCAGCTGCACCGGTCAATCCCTTCTCTCAACCTCACAGCATTGTTGCTCCACTTCCTTCCTTAGCCAGGCTTCCTTTGATCTCTAACCCAGTTAGAGATATCATAGTAGCTTCACTAAAATACTCTACCAGGAGGATTTACACAAGCAAATGGAAACGTTTCTTATTGGGCTAAGGCCCAAAATATTGATCCTTTTACTGCCCCTGTTCAGGCAGTTCTGGACTTCTTAGCAGAGATTTTTCATGCAGGCTCCTCTTCTTCCACAGTCAGAGTTCAGTTGGCTGCTATTTCTAATTTTCATGTCGGGATAGCAGATCATAATATTATGTCCCATAGGCTCTGCAGGGCCTTCTTGAAAGGAATTTTCCTACTAAAGCCTCCAATCAGGAATCCTCCTCCTCAGTGGTATCTAAATTTAGTGCTGACATCCTTGATTCTTCCCCTTTGAGCCAGCTGTTTCTTGTTCCCTAAAATATCTTTCTTGGAAAACGTTATTCCTAGTGGCTATTACATCTGCCAGGAGGGTGTCTGAACTTCATGCTCTTTCGGTTCGACCCCCCTATTTGATTTTTCACAAAGACAGAGTATCTTTGAGAACTAATCCATCCTTTTTACCTAAGGTCGCTTCAAAAACAATCTGAATCAATCCATTGATCTCCTGTATTTTTCCTAACTATTCAGATAGAGCTGAACAAAAGCTACATTATCTTGACGTCCACCGTCAGCTTAGATATTATTTGGACAGAACAAAAAATTTAGAAAATCTGATCAACTTTTGTTTCCTATGGATAAGAAAAAGGCCTTCCTGTTTCTAAAGTGACTTTGTCCAGATGGCTTTCTTGGTCATCACTGAAATTTATCGATCAGGGGAAAACAGCTGTGCTCAAAACCTAAAGCACATTCAACTAGGAGTTTAGCTACTTCTACAGCCTTTCAAGCTAGACTGCCTTTGGACACTATTTGTGCAGCGCCACTTGGGCCACTCCTCACACTTTGTTTCCCATTACAAATTGGACTTGGCCTCCAGGGACAGAGCCAGTTTTGGCTCTACAGTCCTCAAGAGTTTGTTCCATTGAGCCACCCAGGATAGAGGTGCTAGGGACGGTCCCATCAAGCAAGAATGAAGCGAGATTGACAACTTAACATTAAGAAGTTATGTACCTACCATAACGTTCCATGTTAGTTGTCTTCTCGCCTTCTTTCTTGCGACTCCCTCCTTCCCCTGGCCTGGACAGACCTTGTATAAGAAACTATTATGCTAAAGACCATTCAGACCTGGTCCTTTTTCCATCTGTAAGTTTCTTCTTCCTTTGGGAAGTATGTTATGCTTGGTGTTATTGCCCTTTGTCAACAAACGAGATCTGGGTACTTACTGCCTTGCATCATGGGATATGGGGCTGCCTCGAGCTGGTAAAAGGAGTTCTCGAGCTAAAGCAAGTGCAGTGAGCCGAGGATCGGCTCTGAACCCATCAAGCAAGAAAGAAGGCGAGAGAAGACAACTAACATGGAACGTTATGGTAGGTACATAACTTCTTATTTATTGTCAGTGGGCACAACTGTGCCATTGATACTGTTGGCATGATACAGTTCAGTAGTGCAACAGTTAGCTTCCACAGGTGTACTGCAGATATTGAGGATATCACTAATGCACAATAATTACCAAGATTTCAGTTACAAAACGAGGACACACCTCACACATGCATAACCTAACAGTGTACAGAATGGTCAACTATACACATGGCATGTTACCTGCACGCTCTGTGTCCTGCTGCTGTGTGGCTCCAGCCTCCATCATTACACATGTATGCTGTTGTTGTTGCTGCTGTGCTGGAGCCACAGCACTCAGGAGTAGTCCCTCCAGTCTGGTGAGGGGGGGATGTCTAGCCACCCCACCACCTGTAGCAAGCTGCTGCCTGTGGATATCCGACGCACGCTGATGGACATTTCTAATTAAATCACTGCAGTGATGGCGTACCTGCTCATATGTCCGGTTATGTGTGCCTATGTCATTTACCCGATGGACCAGGTCTTGCCACTGTGCAGCCCTCTCCTGCTGGTTCTGGCTGGTGCGGGAAAAGAGTACAGCGAAATCCCACACCAGGCTCTGGTGTATCTCCTCCTCCTCTGCAGCGGAGTAGACAGGGTTCCACTGGTGAATCATGGCCCTGAAAAGGAAAAGGAAAATATGTCAACAATATCTGTCAGCAAACTATAGCACACATAATACACATAATACTCGACTGCAGTGATATAACTTATATATAGCATCTGTCTGTCTATTGGGGGATACACATGTACATGACCAGATATCGGTGCTCATCCAACAACTGTGCAACAGTACCTGGCACACTCCATACAACAGACTAGTATACTGCAGCAGTCAACACACTGTTTCAGGTACAATACACAACCTCACACTGGGGGTTTGTATCAAGGTACTGTATGGGGAACATTATCAGCCCATGCACTGCACACAATGCACGTTACATATTTCACTGGTAATGTACACTACTCTTACTTGCCATAACCCTACCTACACCACCGTGACATACAGGGTAACACAGCACAACATATGGCAATGTAATATGTGTTGATCGCAATACCTCACACACCTGTCTCTGGCCTCACACCAAGGACATACACTACCATGACAGACAGACAGTCATGGTGAGCAATCACACCAGTACACAACATGCACCCGGTCACTAGCACACTCATTCCACCTCACATATTCTGTTTGCAATGTGTTCATGGGTGTGCATTGTGTCCTAGGTAGGTAGTGTGCTTTTGGCCCTGGGCCTACAGCAGCATACTGTTATGCTACCCTGCCCCTTATGACACATGTGTTATGATCGTTCCTGCTCCTTACAAACAGTTAAACAGGGTGACTCATATGGCATATTACCTATCTGCATAACATTCAGCAGGGGTATGTCTGACATCTACTCATGGGGAGCCTTGCTTCTTAATTCTGTGTGGTCTACTACAGGGTATGTCATATCTGTGGGTAGGGTCCTGTACCTCCACCATGTGCTCTATACTGCAGTGACAAGGACGACAGACATAGGTAATTTGTGTTGTGGATGTTGGAGGTGTTACCATGGTTGTTAGACAACTGTCATGGGTGTGACCGAACTATGTATATCCAGCAGTGGTAACCTCTATGTAGGTAGTCTGTGTGCTCTGTGGTGTTTGAGTGCATTGACACAGTTACTTGCATATGTCTGTGTCCTTCTCCATATCTGTAGCTGTCATGGGAGGTACATACCGTGTAGGACATTGTGGGGTGTGGAGGGGTACAGTGACCTACATGTCCATAGCTGACACACCATGTCCGCTGACACATTCCATGTACAGGTATTACAGGACTAGTGTGCCACTGTGTATATCAATGTGGAGCCTATTGTACACTTGTTGCCCTGTTCCCCCCTGACACATGCAGTGGTGGGCAGGCATGTACATATGTGGTGGTTACTGGTGTCAGTGTTTTTGAATGGGGTATGGTACTCCAATATCCACACTGGTGTTCACTCCATGCCTTTGACACCAGGCACCTGTTGCAAGACATCTGCACACATGTGCCTCACACAGTCTGTATATATATATATATATATATATATATATATATATATATATATATATATATATATATATATATATGTATATATATATATTGATATATTTATATCTGTATATGGATATATATCTGTATCTGTTTGTATATATGTATATAAAATATGTATATATAGATGTAGATATATACATATAGATGTGGGGAGAGAGGGGGAGCGAGTGAGAGAGAGAGACACAGGGTGAGTGAGAGTGAGGGGTGGGACAGAGAGAGAGATAGTCATATACAGACATATCTGTTGTCAGTCAGATCTATCTGTATATGTATATGTCTCTACAGATATCTATATATGTATGTGTGTATTACATATATCTGTACGTACATATTCTACCAATCTCGATGTCTGTGCAGTAAGTGAGAACCTGGTTCAAGGCTCCTGAGAGCATACCAGCGGTACCAGGCTATACCCCGTATCATGCATTTTGGCCCCAGGACTCGGGACAAAACAAAAAGGGAGGGGGTGTGTCCATATTCATGGAGGACACACACACCTCCAGGTTAGTGGCAACACATGAAGCATCACAGAACATCCAGGTGCAGATAACCATAGGCAAACCTGCTATACAACTGGTAGCATGTTACAGACCACCCTCCCAATCTCAGGGACCACAGTCAGCCTTCCTGTAGACATTGAAGGATATGAATGTCCCACCACACACCATCATATTGGGATACTGCGACTACCCTAACATACACTGGTTGCTTTATTCTACCCCAAACACCCTAGCCCAAAGGTTCCTGGAATTCACTATGTCAAATGCAATGGAACAGCTAGTCACCTCTCCCACAACAGGAGATAATATACTAGACCTGATCATCACAAACATGGGGACAATGTGCTACACACCGGACGTATACCCCTCACTAGTCACATCTGACCACAGACTAATACCCCTGGATATACATATCCCACCTCCCCCACAACACAAAAGACTACAGTGGGAAACCTCTCACATACCGACTTTACACTTCTTATAACTGAGTCGGTATCCTTAATGCCCACTGGGCCAGTGTAAACCACTTCCCACAATGCAGACACCTTCACATATGCTTTCTACAGACATATCAAAGAATGCATGGATCCTGCAATCACAAATGAAACCATGACCCTCTCCACCAAGGGCAGGCGACCTGTCTGGTGGACCCCAGCATTGAACAAATTGTATAACAACAGAAGTTAGCTACTGCACGGCAGAGCATACTTCCATAGAGCTACGGCATTTCTGATCAGCAGTAGTAGAAAGATATGTTTTGTCATACAAACATGCAAGGCCAACAATGAAAGGGACATCGCTATGGTCACTACAGATAACCACAAGGCCTTCTTCTGCTATGTTACACACCTGGGTGGGAACCCTCAGTTGTGTTCACAGTTAGTTCACAGTGACAAACGCTACAGTGCAGGTTTCTCCCCTCCCTCACCCACACATGTGGAATTACTTATCCCAGCTGACTGTAACCTCCCTGTCATCTCGGATGTCCAGCTGGGAACCACCCTCAGCAGAGCTGTAAACACAGCATCAATGGGACCCAATGGTATTGCAGGTTGCATGCTACATGAACTGCAAGAGGAGCTACACATGCACATTACATGCTATTCAGCCATAGCCTTGCTACAGCATATGTACCTGGACACTGGCATACAGCAACAGTAGTCCCACTCCACACAGGAGGCACCTCTACAGACCCTGGTAACTACCGCCCCATAAGCTTAACCAGCCTGGTCTGCAACGCTATGGAAAGAATCATTATGGTACCCATACACAGAGACATTGGGGACTTAGACACTTGATCCCACCTGGTTTGGCTTTGTAGAGGGCAGATCCTGCCTTATGAACCTGGTTGACCTTTTCAAATCAGTCACTAGAGCCATTGATGAGGGCACAGCAGTCCATACAGCCTACCTGGACTTGCCTACAGCTTTCGACACAATACCACACTCTGGCATCATAGACATGATCAACAGCTGAAATGTAAATCCATATGTCACATGATGGGTTGCAAACCAGCTAACGGATAGCAACCCTACAGTCAAACTCACTGGTGCCATGTCAGACTCAGAGCCAGTCACATGTGGTGCCCCACAAGGCTCTGTCCTGGGACTGCTCATGTTCGGCATATCATTCTCAGATGTGGAAGCAGACATGGGAGGGTAGTGGCTGACAATGTTCAAAGATGACTGCATACTAGGCGCCATAGGTGATACACCAGCTGACACATACATCCTACTGACAGGCCTCAGAGACACCAACAACTGGTGCCGGAGTCATGGCCTTACACTGCATGCCACGTAATGTATACTCATACCCTTTTGGATGGACAAGGTACCTACATATTATCACATAGACAATAACCCACTGAGTACAGCTAAAGTAATCAGAGACCTGGTGACACTGTTCAATGCTGACCTCTCATTTGACACCCATGTTGCCAAAGTGGTTGGATGGACTTCCTACCTTGCCCACCTTATCATGAAGGGATTCACATCCATCAGGCCCATGACTGTGTACTATGCCCCATTTGATATGTACCTCACCTGGCACTTGCAACAGCTAGGGGGACCCCATAAGTACATCACCAGGAGGATCAAGGGTCTGCAACAACTGTCACATGCTGCCAGACTAACGTAACTCATGCTCTATTCCATAGCATACTGCCTACGTAGGGGTGATCTGTGCCTGATGTAGTTGGCCATGTCCAATCAGGTATTGATGGACATGTTCCACCTCTTACAATCCAAATCCATCAGAAGCACGACAGCTACGGATTTAAACGTCAGCACACATATGAATAGGACATACTGTAGGGACAGATCCATCACTAAGAGGCTTCCCATACTGTGGAACAGGATCCCAGTTCATGTTAGGCAGAGACCCTCACTGGCACTCTTCATGTGCATTCTTGACAAGTGGATGGGAGATCATAGGTTTACAGAAGGGGTCTTCTCTGTGTCACTACTAGACAGAGGCACAGTAAACTAATGCTATTATGTAGGGGGGTCTTCACCTTGTCACTACTATACAGAGGCGCAAGTTTCTAAATCTATTCTATTCACTGTCTGCAGATAGCCTAGTACTAACCTATGACACTGTGAAACTATATATGTCTATCTATTTCTACATCCCTCTCTATCTATGTATACACATATGCATATTATATATATATATATATATATATATATATATATATATACATACATATCTCGCTATACATACGTATTACGCTTTATATATATATATATATATATATATACATATATATATATATATATATATATATATATATATATATATATAGATGTATATATATATATATATATATATATATATATATATATATATATATACATACTCCTTTTTAGTTCCACATATGTATACTCACAGTAAAATACTGCTGAACATCCGTTACTGTACAACCTACTTGTACGTTGCACTACAACCTACATTGCTATGTGCACATAGCTACCATCACATACATATGTATGTGGAGCCTTCAGTGACAGTTTCAGTATGTCCCCGGCCCTATGCACATCTTCATATACATAGATACAGACCAATCACACATCTGGAGGGTTCACAGTATGTAGAGTATTATAGTAGTACTTTACATTACCTGTGTTTGTTGCAGCTGTTTGTGTAGGCTTGCAGTTGCTTGGCCTGCTGTCATCCTCTTTGCTTTGTTGTTTCAGGTTTTTTTGTTTTTTCTTTCTCTTTCTTTCTTTATTTGTTTTCTCTCTCTCTCTCTCTCTCTCTCTCTCTCTCTACCTCCAGCGGGTGCAATGACAGTATTGCATGCGTGGACTGGGAGTACAGGATGTTTTTGTAGGTATCTGCACATGTCCATGTGATGGCCTCTGCACCAATTGTTAGCCAGCATTTACTAATTGCATGCAGCCTGTTGTGTAGTGATTGCTGTTCTCACTGTGATTACAGGACTGTGCTATAAAAAGGTCTGTTAGGTAGGCGTGGCCCTTTCAGATTATCAGGGTGGGGACCATGCTGGTTTGCTGTGGACACTGTTCTGTGAGTGTAAGGGTTGGTATGTCTCTCATATTTCCGACTGTGTTGTAGACACTGCAATGCATGTTGTTCTGTAAGCTGAGTATTCCTTCCTCCAGTGTCCTGTTCTCCGTGTGTATGTAAATTGACACCTACGACTAGTAATACTGTGTATATGGGTGTGTGTGCTTTCCTGTGGGGATTGTGGTGTAACTGGTATATAGCAGTGGCTCTTGCAATCTGTTGCTATGGCTTCAATATTTGGCCTTTACATTCACTCCTTGTATGCCTGCTAGGTGTCTTTCCTGTAATGTGTTGCTATGGCTTTCCTATTTTCCATTTACATTCACAGCTTGTAATGCTTGCTAAATCTGTTTGGGCAACAATTCCCTATGTGTTTGTTGTGGTAGGGTGTTACTATATGCAGTGTGGTCTGGCTATGGTGTGGGCCTTGACACTTACAGGGGTATTTGATCATGCTGCTGAGCAGGCCTCAGATACTCTCCGGTGCATCTTTTATCAGCCTCATGGAATGGTACATAGCAGTGGGTTACTCCAATGACATATTCTGATACTTTGCAGTTGTGACTGTGGGTTATTTCAAGCATATGTATTAGTACACCATTTGTGCTGTGTAGGTGGTGCATACCTTCAGTCAGTCATAGTTACCATTGCATGTGTAGTTACACCTTTCTGCCTACTGTTAGTACATTTGACAGGGTGTCAGTGGGGCACAGTTGACATTTGTTTTCACATCAGGGACATCCCTGTAACTCAGTCACAGTTGCTATGTCCTATCTCTTAACTATTCAACTATGTCAGTGTTTATCCTGCTCTGAGTATGTGTGTGGCTTGCCAGATGCTACTGTGACATTATTACCTAGTAGCTACCAACTAGCATGACTGTTTCTCAGCACACAGTACTATTTTACAAATCCACTAGATTTGACAGTAAATATACGTGACATGCTTTATGTACTAGACTTGCTATATTCCCTTTACATTAACTCCTACTATTTTATGATATATTTATTTCAGCACAATGTTCTTGTATAGCAGTCATGGCTTAGTGGTAAGTCATGCAGACTAGTGTTTCCAAGGTCCTGGGTTCGAAACTGAGGGAGGTATTTTATTTTGCTGCTGAGAAAACTACAGGCCTTGTCATTCAGAGTGACTAAGGCACTTTTAAGCAGTTGTAAGCGGGTTAGCGCTGGTTTGCACTGAGGTCACACATGCGCACTGCTGCTTAGCTTCACGCACACACGCTTAGCTAAGCGCACAGAAGCGCACACCCGCTTACTACTGCTTAAAGGTGCTTACTCTCGCGCACACCCGTGCTATTTTCTTTTAAAGAAAAGAAAATGGGGAGATAGGAAAGTGGTGAAAAAGGGGGCACAAAGAGGGTAGGACAGTAGGAAAACAAGCTTGGGTTTTGCAGGAAGGATGTAGGAAAGGCCCATAGCTGCCCATTTCTTCGTCAGCAACAGCTGTGCATATGTTTGTAATTTGGTGTGAAATTTGAAACCTTCCAACCCTGAGAGAGGTGTGAGGACAACATTAATATTTGTTGTACACCCAATTGTAATTGCCAGTTCACATGTCCAGCAGACATGTCTGCAAAATGGGCAGCTATATAAGGGGCGTAATTTTTTTGTGGGTACAGAGTGCCCTTTTTTTTTTTTTTTTTTTTCGGGTGAGAGTGGTATGTCAGGTACAGGAAGTCAGTATAGCTGTGGAGGTAGGTAGGGGAGCTTAACAGACAAGACAAACAAGACGCATACAGGGGTGGTGTATGACACATGTGGGGGGGTTACACAATTGACGGGGATGGATGTTTGGATATCTCGAGCCCATGAGCCCACAGATGGCAACAGTGGAACTGAGATCCCCAACCATGGGCAGTTGCCACTGTGCCTTCACTGCCCAGGATGGGGCTGTGCTGGGGGCTGTGTAGGCTGGGCAGCAGGCATGCCCGTGAGTTGTGCCACCCGTGCCTCAAGCTGGCGTAGGGGCCCAAGCACAGCGTGCCGGATCTCCCTACGCACCACAGTCCGGACACTACGGAGGGTGAGTGGATGTTCTCCTCCGGCCACACTTGCAGAGGGAGGACCAGCCCCATCCCCTGCAGTGCTTCCACCCGCAGGTGGCACAGGGCCACCAGAGGAGGGTCCAGCCTGGGCATACTGCCAGGTGCACTCGCCAGCTGAGGTGGGAGAGGTGGGTCCGCTGGAACCCACCTTCCCTGTCGTCCTATGTTTTGCATTATGTTATGACAGTTTGGGTTAGTAACGTACAATACCATTCACAATTAGTTGTTACAGCATGCATTAGTATTCCCATTAACCAAAGACCCATAAATTCAAGCCATTGAACAGCAAGCATAACACATGCATAATTTGAACAGCAATACACAATCCAACAACATGCAGGGTTGATTGATGGCAACAGGCCATCAGGTTTGGATGTATGAACAGGGCACATGCATCAACATACATGCAAATATGTATGAACCAACAGGACAAATGTCCAGGGGTGTTAATTGTGAATGCACATACCCATTTCACGTGGAATGGATTATTTGTGGTTATAGGGTAGGGTGAAGAAATATTTCATTAACAACTTCAAATACCTATACATATGCTGTACATTTCTACTAGCTGCAGATATATGCACACTACAGTTCTGACTACAGTTTCCTATGTGATAACTAATTCAGGTTGGTGATAGGAATGTTACTGCTACATCAATATACATTTCATTTTTATTCATACACATTCATATCTGGCTCTGTTCAGCTACATCATCCTGCTACATTTGCTTTATATGGCTCTAGACAACTGTGGATGTTTGGTATTTCATACAACCATACTATCTGCATATTGCAAACTGAGAGCAACATATCCAGATTTTGGGACACACATTCCAGCTTCAGTACTTTTTTCAACACATGTTGCTGTTTGGTTCTGCCTGTCACATTCATTTCATTCTGTACTGACTGCAGTATACTTTATTCAGGAGTTATTACTACTTTAGTGGTGGATTCATACCTCTTTCTCACACTCTCTCACTTGTTTTATTTTTACAATTCAGGATGGTACTTCATTCTAGGCTTTATTGACATGTTTTACTTTTAGTTATAACAATCCTTTCCAACAGTCTCACTTGTGTCATGTTTCAGAATTTAAACAGGGATATATTTCACACAAGTGTTTTACTCAGCTTCTGTAGCTGTACTTTTCAGCCTGCTGCAGGTTATGTACTATTATATTACAGGTGGGACATCTTTATTTCAGACTTGTTTCATTTTTAATTTTGGATTACAGGCTGCATCACACTTTTGTAATCAAGCAATACTTGCAAACTCTCTTACACTGTTACTTGCACATTTTATTAATAAGTGACTACACTGCACTCTTTTGCAAACTGTCATACTTATATATTTTTTTACAGTTACAGGGAGTGAATTACTGACCTGCCTGGTGGCGCAACCACACCAGCCTATCGGCATAGGCTCGACGGTTCATGGAACGGACACCTGCAGCTGTAATATAAATGAAGTAATATTGGAATACACATCTCCATAATATCAGCTAGGTTAATTTCTTACATAAATAATTACATGTAACGTACTCAGTAGTGGGGTGTTGGGCATTTGCCGGGCCTCCTGGATCCAACGGTTCAGTTGGTCCTGCTTCCGTCTCTTCAGGTTTGCATGGTGGTGATGGACCTGTTCACCAGTCCTTGGTATTCCTGTGGCACTGGTGAGATCATGTGCCAACCTGTCCCACACCTCAGCTCTATATGCTCCCCACAGGACCTGGCCCTGCATGAGTTGGGCCTCATGATCATGGACGAGGAGCCAAACCATATATTTGGACTCCTCAAAGCCCCACCTCTGTGCTCAGAAGCAACTACCCTCTCCTACACCTGCCATCCTGGCTGCAAGTCGGTTCCACAATCAGTTATGCTGTGTATTCCCACCTATGGGGCTTATATATGCCGTTTTTCCCGCACTTATCTGTGATTGGCCATTTTGGAATTGTATCAGCTTCACAAAACCTGCTTTGTCATGCTCCTCTTTCTATTCATTCCTATATATATGCTATTACTGCATTTCTAAGTGCAGCTGTCCTGACTTAGTGGTTCAGTACTTTGACTATGGTGCATGGTATCCTGGGTTTGAGCCTGGCCATTGCTTTTTATATTTTATGGCTGTCTACACAGGCTTGGAGGTGTGTCTGTTTAAAGGCAGTTTTGATACAGCTTGCTCAATGTTGCCTGTTGGTTAGCTTGCTGGCGCGATGCGCAGCTCTGTGCAAACGGGTTACGCTGGTTTACACATCGTTTGGCTGTCAGCACGCATATTATGCTCAGCTCAGGTACGGGCACACAGTTTCAGCATGTTAAAGCGCTGCTCAACCCCGGGCACTCATTTTACACCTGTTAAACCACTGCTCACCTACAGGCACTCATTTTACACCTGTTAAACCACTGTTCACCTACGGGCACTCATTTTACACCTGTTAAAACACTGCTCACCTACAGGCACTCATTTTACACCTGTTAAAACACTGCTCACCTACAGGCAGATATCCTCAACTTGTTAGACTGTAGCTCAGCTATAGGCACATCTGACATTTTTTTTTTTATTATCTCACATTTCTTCAAAATACATGGCCCATTTCATTACATTTTATATAAAAAATAATTTTATATATGTACATATAAGTCAGGGAATTGTTTTGTGCTTATTTCACTAAAATAAAAATTGATGTTGTGGGGGCTCGAAGCATGACTGCCTCCTCTTCAGCCGACGTCTCTACCGCTACGCTATTGCTTCTTGGCTTACTTTGCATATTTAGTTCTTATATGCTTTTCCACTGACAGCTAACTGTGACTAAGCGACGTGGACGCCCGCGCAAACGAGCGCACTCACGGGCAAACATCTTTAAAACTTATAAAAAAATATATAACATGTTCATTTTTACATTTTATGTTCATAGTCTGTGGGGGCATGTGTTGTGTTTATTCACATTTACATGGACTCTGTTTTGGGGGTTTACTTTCGGGACTTTTACTCTTCTGGGGGTGTGTCCATTTGCAGGGCTCGCCCTACGGACACGCCCCCTACTGTCTTACACGGACCGTGTTAGCCTTAGGTGTGATTCAGCATGCCCTCATGCATATGCATGGCATGCTGACATCACACGGTTTAACTGCAGCCTCCGTGTAGGCCTTGTAACTCTTACACGGAGGCTTCATGAATCCTGCCCATATTCTTTAACAGTTACTTGGACTATTGGAGTAACCACCTGAGTTATAACAAAAAGAACATCTTTAAGGGGCAAATAGTTCGAGCAGCAAGAATGTGCTCAAACTTAAAAAGTTTAAGGGGAGAAGCTATTACTATGTTTAATATGTTCCTATCCCTTTTCTTGCTTAACCAAAATTATTGAAGTAGTTACCACAGGATGGGGAATCAAATATAAACCACTCTTGGGGGACAATTGCCCTCTAACTGCTCACAAAACAGCTTTGGGGGAGACACGATTTTTCAATCAAAGTATGGTTGTAACTTTTGGCTCTGGTACTAGTCAAATTATGAATATTATTAGTAAGAACTGAGTGATTTTCAAGGTGAAACCATATATAAAATAAACTGTAGGACAAGCTCATTTGTTTGGTTATAAATTTTACTTTATTTACATTTGTTTACCGGGTAGTGTCTGACTGGGCTAGTAGTCCGTTTTTAGTGGAGACCCAGAGAGAAAAGCTCCAAAATAAAACAAGGCAGCTGAAAAATACAAGACAGATAAAACACAGAAGTTACCTAAGTAAGGCATCAGGAATCATACCATCCAAGAATTATATATACAATATACACTTGGTAAAAAAATGTATACAAGGAACAATTTAGCAATGACCACAAAATCTTGATGACTGAATAAGACTGAGGCAGTCAGTGAGCATGTATAATGGAAAAGCATGCGAACATAATAGAGATGATAGGAAGTTTTCAGTGATATATTGAAGTGCATAAAGCATTTCAGCTGTAAGAGGTGTGAGAGTGAGGGACAGAAAAAGTAGGAGAGAGGAGTTATCCGGGCTGGGGGTTACACAAGCAGAGACAGTTGTTTATAAAATGTTCTTTTATTTTTGATTTAAAGGAAGAATAGGAGGCGGTGCTTTGTGTGCTAAGGGAAGAGCACTCCAGGACTTGGCTATTTTGTTTCAGTAGAGGGAGTCACCATGGAAGTTATGTGATTTTGTTATTTTGAGCAGGTCCTATTGAAAGATCTATGGGTCCTGGTGTTTATCTGTAGTTGGATTAGGGATGAAATTGCAGGGCAGCTACTGGGGTTGTGTATGATTTTGTGGGTGATGATAGGTTGGTTTAATGTTAACAGGTTAGGAAGATTTAGCCAATTTAGTTGTCGAAGAGCAGAACAGTGATGGGCTTTATGGGGATGATTGGAGGCAAACTTTGCAATTTTATTGTAGCAAGATTCTAGGTTAAGAACGTTGGCATTGTAAAGATTGGTGAAGATGTGAGAGCAGTAGAGAAGTGTAGAGAGTAGCTGAGATCTAGTTGTGGCTAGCCTGGCTTGGGGTGTTAGGTAAGGTTTGGGTCTATAGAGAGCTGTGAGTTTTGAATGCACTTTTTTGATAATTAGGAAAATATGAATATCAAATTTGAGATGGTCATCTATTCTTATGCCAAGGAATTTGGCCTGGTTAGTTAGCTCTATTTTGGTGCCATTTGCAGATTGAATGGAGAGGGGTAGGGAGCTGAGCTTGGTAGTTTTGTTTGTGAAAATCATTAACTTAGCCTTATTTGCATTTAGAATTAGTTGGTGGTTAGACAGGAAGGTTTCGATCTCCTGGAATTCTTTTTGGATCATTACTTGTAGTTCTTATGTGGAAGGGGTGGAGCAGATAAGAGATGAGTTGCTGCATTAAGGTTATTAGTAAATATGATGAAGATGAGATGGCCAATAATTGAACCTTGGGGTACACCAGTGGTTACTGGCAGAAGTGGGGAAACATCATGTTCCCATTTAGTAACCTGTTGACAGTTTGATAGATAACTGAGAAAGCATGATAGGAATGATAGACTGAAGTTGAATGTAGCAAATTTGTTGAGAATTAGTTGGTGGGAGGCTTTTGACATGTCAAGGAAAATTGCAGAGACTAGTTGTCCATTGTTCATAAGGCGATGAATAGTATTGGTGAAGGTTTGTACTGTACTGGGGTCTAAAGTCATGCTGGGTATCAGACAGAAGGTGATTAGTGGTTAAGTGGTCGAAGAGTTGCAGCTGAATACATTTTTCTAAGATTTTTGGCTGTGGGTGGGAGGATAGCTATGGAGTGGTAGTTTAAGATGTCTCTGGAGGGGCCACCCCTGTGGAGTGGGATGATGTGTAAGACTTTCCAGAGGAGAAGCACATACTGTTTAGAGATAGAATGATAGATTAGAATAGAGATAGGATAGGCAATGGATGGAGCCGCTATTTTTAGGAATTCATTTGGTAGCTGATCGGCCACCAGGTAGCATGGTTTTAGTTTGCTTATGAGCTTTTTGATGTAAGACATCTGAATAGATTTAAAAAAGAAGGATATTGAAGTATTTGAGGCAGGGGAGGGAAGTGTGAGAAGTAGTTGGTGGTTTTCAAGGAGGTAGGAGATAGAGTTAATGAAATTTGAGTTAAACTGGGAGGCTAAGTGCTCAGAGGTATTGGCTGTGGAAGGAGAGGGAGTGGAAGATTTACCAAGGTGTAGGAGGGAGTTGACTGTATGCCAGAATTTTTGTGGGCTGTGTAGGAACTTTTGTTGAGAGGTTTGGAAATAGTGTTTTTTTATCATTGTTAATTTTCTTCTTAGCTTGATTTCTTAATTGCTGATAAGTGGTGAGGTCGGTTTTGTTTTGGAGGATAGGTATAGGACCCTAGCTCTGTCCCTCTGTTTAATCAGCTGTTTAGCATCATGAGAAAGCTGTGGTAGTTGTTTGGATTTGATGCAAAATTTTCTGGTGGGGGCTAGGTTATTTAGTATTTCAAGGGATTTGTTGTTAAAGAATTCAACTGCTAGGTCCAGGTTTAGGTTACATAATGTTGACCAATCACACAGTTTTAGTAATAGATTATATAAGTCAGGGAGAAAAATGTTCCTTGCTGTGGATGTATTTGAAGGGATTGAAAAACTGAGTTTGAATTCTTCTTCTATGTAGAAATATAGGGGCATGGTCACCTAGGCTGATAAGAAGGCACCCGGCTTCGTCACTCCAGTTTGACTTGTTAGTTAATATCCAGTCCAGTAGTGACTCTTTTTTAGAGCATTTGTCAGTTTGAGTGGGGCAGTTTATAACTTGGGAGAAATTGTACAGACTGTTAAAGCTGGTAGGTCAGTTAAAGGAGCAGGAGAGACAGTCAAAGTTAAAGTCACCTAGGATGATAGTTTCTTGACTGAAAGTACAAGCTGACTGTGACACACCTGCACTGGCCCAGTAATCAAGGAGACTCAATTCTCACCACTGGCAACAGCAGGGAATGTACACACTGGAAGGATGGCAAGTACATACACAGTAAAGTACAATTTCCCTTAAGAGCACACAGAGACCATGGTCAGTCTGGGGCTGGCTTCACCCTCTTTCTCCAGATTCCCAATAAGACTCCACACTGGCACAGCTATAGGGTTGAGATCTCAGCTGAGTGGCCAAGCCTAAACCTCCAGCACCCTCTCCATCCAACTAGTGATTCGTGTCCCTGCCCAAGTAGCTGACACACACACACACACACACACACACACACACACACACACACACACACCTGGGAAAGGCTGGCACAGTTTTATTAGCTATACCCCCTTCTGCCCAGACTATAAGGTAGTTTCCACTGCCATCAGCCAGTACTTATCAGCTACTTTAAAACCCTTAACAAAGGGTGTCCAATCCTACTGTGTAATGTTACTATTAATCCAAATGGCAGTTTTGATCAAGTGGCAGGCTACTAAGAGTGGCCTCTACAATGTCACCAAATACATATGTAAGTACTCTAAGAGCTTAAATATCTCTAAGCAGACAAGCCACAATTAAAATGTTTAAATATATTTAATGAATAATAAAAGAACAATACTAAATAAGTAATCAGTTATATCAGAGTTCAAAATCACAGGAAATATTTAAAACAACATTGCAGGACAGTCTGAAATAAAGAAACATCTAAGCTGTACTTTACTATATTCCTATCTGAATCTAAAAGAGTTACTATGCCCTAGAAACTTACTTACAGCAAGGCAAGTGCAGGTGAGTGGATGTTTCTTGGTCAAAGACAACATTCAAAATGCAGAGTCTCTCTCTGAGAGAGTTCTTAAATTAATATAAAATATTACTGCTGGGTTAGCTTCGATGACACCACTTTTTGTCACCTGACTTAAATTCTGCAGCTAAACCCCCTTTGTCAGAGACTAAAAGAATTTTAGCATCTCCCTGTGAACATACATATCTTTCAGATGTTTGCAGATCCTGGAGATCATAAAACAATAAAACGCTTCTCTTTCAAGACAATACAAAAAACGTTTAACACTAGGCATTGTGCCTGCTACCGCACTGAAACTAAGAGATGACATCTCTTTTATTATGTGGTTATGAAACAATTTAATTTCAACTATTTTCTCTGAATTTTTTTTAACTTGAATTCCTGTGTTCCAGTTTCTATTATACATATATACATCTAAGCATCTAAATTGTCACAATTATGCAGGCACTTTCCTGTTCTATTCCAATAGGTCATGCTGTGGTTACATTTTAGCTCAATACTTTACACACACTTCTGTATAAATCATATCAATATTCACAAATGACATAGAATTATTTACTAGTCTAAGAGTACCAGATGGTAAGCTCTGGATACTACCAACTGTTGTATTCCCTCACCCTCTACCCCTCCCTCAGGGGTCCACTTTCTATACAGTAACTCTTTATCCCAGTATACAGATTCCCCTTTCCCTTGAGAATCAGGTGCCTCACTAGCTACCTCCCTCAGGTCTTATAATGTTGGTTCTGACAGCTGAACCTGTCTCATTTCTCTCTTTCCATCCCTTCCTAGCTCCCCCTTCCACAGGAAGTCTGGCATACTCTAACAGAGGCACCTCACTGTCAGCCTGGGTACTACTACTCACCCCTGCCCTTGCAGTCACTCTGTCCAAGGGAACATCAGTACCCACAAGCAGCTGTGCTTCACCTTCAGTATCACTGTTACTGGGTAGCTCCCTCAATGAAGTAACCACCTCACCAGTCATGGCTGCAAGTGTGCGGCCTGTCTGGGTCTCCCCTGGGCTACCAGACCCACATGCTTGTCTCCAAGCCTGACTGCGTGTAACTGCATGCATGCAAAGTCATTCCCTATAAGAACATCTGCAGGGATATCCTCAAACACACCTACTTGCTTGCTCCCTTTTCTATCCTCCCAGTCAAGGTGAAACCTAGCCAAAGGTATTTTGGAATGGGGTCCCTCCTAAAGCTCTGGCTAGAATAGACTGCCCAAATAAGTAGTGCTCCTCTTTAACCATTGTAGGCTTCACAATAGGTAGGTCAGAGGCTGTGTCTCTCTTAGCAATAGCCTCTTTTCCATTTACTAAGCTAGGATATAACCTCTTCTGGTAATTTGGTACCCTTGTTGTCTTGAAACACCTTACCGCTGGCATTTTGTCATTCCCACTTACTGGCTCTCCAACATTTTGTTCCCCACTTTGCCTCCATGGACATATATATGCTACATGGCCCCACTGGCTGCATTTAAAGCATTTAACCCTTGGTTCTGGACGTGTACCTGGACTAATGGCTTCCCCTGCTACTGGCAGTCATTGGTGTGGTCTGGGCTGCCCACCATGTGCTCCCTTAGACCCATGAACAGCACTGGGTATCTCTTTCCTGTGCAGTGATGCCCTGCTTGCTAGGTATAAGTCTCCCTTCTTCCCCAGCTCATCTACAGTATTGCATTGTCTATCAGCTAACCAGATTCACATGTCCTCAGGCAAAGCGCTAAGGGCTTTTTCCCTCAACAAAAGGTCTGCCAGCCCTTAAAAAGTGGTGACCTTAACATCCACTCACCCACGTATGAAAATAAGTGCTTAATTCAGCAACATATTCATAGACACTTTCATCTGCTTTCATCTATGTTCATGAAACTTTTTCCTATAAGCTTCAGGTATTAACTTAAAACATTGTAAAAGACAATTTTAACAGTATTATAATCTAAGCTATGAGTATCAGACAATTTAGAAATAGCAGTTGCAGATTTAGCATGAAGAAAGAAGGTCATGAACCATACCAAGAACCCTTGGTAAACATTATACTGTTTATATATGCTGTCAAACATATGAATTAAACTATCAAAATATCTCCCCTCTGTAAGTTGTGGAAGAAATTTACTGACTTTTGTTGCTTCTGCGGTTTGGTTACTCCCTTTCATGGACCTCCATGACTCTGGTGAAGAGTCAGCATCTCCTTTTCATGTTGACTCTGCCTCTCATTCTCTTCAGCTTCAAGACATTGCAGTTTCTCATTTTCCTCAGACTCCAGACATTTCAGTCTATCTGCTGCTTCTATTTTCAAACATTTGGCCTCCAGTTTAAGTCTCTTTAACCCCAGACAGATTTTAAGTCCTCTGTGGAAAAGTTGAACTGTCCATTTTCTGAGAGTTGTACATCTCCAAGGCCAGTCTGGTTGCACTCTATATTGCTGGTCTGCGATGCAGCTGTTCCCAATGTTGCAATCATTTCTGCCTTACTCAGGTTGGCATGCACCAGTCCTTTAGCTTGACACATCTCAGCTAACTGGCTCCTTGTCAACTTGCCATATTCCTCTGCTGACATGCTTCCCTGCTCTCCCTGACTAATTAAACTAACAAAAAATAAAACAATTGTGCTATGAAACTCTGAATGTTCACTGTGCGGCTGATTGAGAGTACAAACACCTTCCTTAGTGACCACTGTTTACAGGCTACAGGAATTCAATATCCACACCACTACAAACCAATTAATATGTGATGTGGCTATCCCACCACTGCCAACCAATTAATATGTGACACCCCTGTACTGGCCCAGTAATCAAGGAGCCTCAATCCTTACCACTGGCAACAGTGGGGAGTGTACACACTGGAAGGATGACAAGTACACACACAGTAAAGTACAATTTCCCTTAAGAGCACACAGACCACAGTCAGTCTGGGACTGGTTTCTCTCTCTTTCTCCAGATCCCCAATAAGACTCCCCACTAGCACAGCTAGAGGGTTGAGATCTCAGCTGAGTGGCCAAGCCAAAACCTCCATCACCCTCTCTGTCCAGCCAGTGCTTCGTATCACTGCCCAAGTAGCTGACACACACACACACACACACACACACACACACACACACACACACACACACACACACACACACACACACACACACACACATACACTTTGAAGTTTGATTTATATACAAACACACACACACACGCACACACACACTCCTGGGAAAGACTGGCACAGGTTTACAAGCTATGCCCCCTTCAGCCCAGACTACAAGCTAGTTTTCACTGCCACCAGCCACTACTTATCAGCTACGTTAAGGCCCTTAAAAATGGGTGTCCAATCTTACTGTGAAATGTGACTATTAATCCAAATGGTAGTTTTGACCAAGCACCAGACTACTAAGAGTGGCTGTACAGTGTCACCAAATGCATATGCAAGTACTCTAAGAGCTTAAATATTTCTAAACAGACTAGTCACAATTAAAAGGTTTAAATATATTTACTAATAAATAATAAAAGAGCAATACTAAGTAAGTAATCAGTTACATCAGAGTTAAAAATCACAGGAAATATTAGAAACAACATTGCAGGACAGTCTCAAATAAATAAAGAAAACATCTAAGCTATACTTTACTATATTCCTATCTGAAACTAAAAGAGTTACTATGCCCTAGAAACTTACGTACAAGCAAGGCAAGTGCAGGTGAGTGAATGTTTCCTGGTTAAAGACAAAATACAAAATGCAGTCTCTCTCTCTGAAAAAGTTCTTAAATTAATATCAAATGTTACCGCTGGGTTAGCTTAGATGACATCGCTTTTTGTCACCTGACTTAGATTTCCAAGCTAAACACCCTTTGTCAAAGACTAACAGAATGTTAGCATCTCCCTGTGAAAATGCATATCTCTCAGATGTTTGCAGATCCTGGAGGTCATAAAACAATAAAACACTTCTGCATCTTAAACCTAGTAATTGCATCTCTTTCAAGGCAATACAAAAAATGTCTAACTGTAGACACTGTATCTCCTACTGCACTGAAACTGAGAGATAGCATCACATTGGCTATTAGTACATCTGATTTAGAGGTAGGAGGTAGAGCGGTATGGACCTTAGATCAAAAGGGAGTTAGTTTAGAGGAGTATTTGTGAGAATTTGGGAGCTGAAGTTAAGCTGGGAGCAAAACATTGATGGGATCTGCATTGGGATGGATATCAGCTTGTAATTTGATATGTTTAAGGGAGTACAGTATTAGTTTTTTAGTTTGGTGGTGGCCTGATGGAATCTGAAAGTGAGCAGTTGAATGTCTGAGTATTTTATATATTTGAATGGAAAAAGGAGAGAGTTGGAAGTATTGTATAGTTGTGAGCATGTGTAGCTATAAAGTTTGGGTGGTAGTTGATGATTAGTATGAGTTTGTGCATGTTGGTGATGGTAGTTTATACAAATATTGTGGAGGTCAGAGGATTTGTAGGCTAGGAAGAGAAAACCTTTTGGAATAGTGTACTAGTAAACAGAGTAGTGGGGTTGCATATTTGGGGGAATGTTCAGAGAGAAAATGTAGGCTAAGTCGGGGGTAGAGCAGTCTGGTGAAGGGGAGGAGAGATTGAAATTCAGTGTTTAGATCTGAGTTGTGATAGGGGAAGTAGTGTGAGTAGAAACAGGTGTGGTGGGTAGTGTGTGGGGGAGTGAGTGTGATTGAATGATAGAAGAAAGGGGTGAAATTGAAATTCAGTGTTTAGATCTGAGTTGAGATAGGGATGTAGTGTGAGTAGAAACAAGTATGGTGGGTGATGTGAGGGGGGAGAGTGAGTGTGATTGGATGACAGAAGAAAGGGGTGTGGTGTCTTTATCTATAAATCTAAGGAATGAGGAAGTGGGTGGGAATGGGAACAGGGTAGGGTAGCAGAGCGAGTCCGAGCAGACAGAGGCCGAACACAGTGGGTAGAACACGTGGCCACAAGTATCGTTTCAGAAACAATCAGTAAGTCAAAAAAACAGCTCTGTAAATTCAGCTAGTTCTCAAAGAAATAATTAAATATAAGGTTAATTATCTAAAGTTTTTAAAGACATAGTAGTGAAAGGCCACTTATAAGGAGAAATTGTTTTCACAGTGACAAGTATTGGAGAAAAGTTCAAGCATAGTAGTAAGCACTAAGGGGGAGGGGGGGCTATGCTATTGGGATCCCAGTAGTGTGCATGCCAGGTTAATGATAGAGAAAGTATAACATTTAATTAAATGTTGAAAATATAAAATTAAATTAAAT
Source organism: Protopterus annectens (assembly GCF_019279795.1). NCBI lineage: Eukaryota > Metazoa > Chordata > Ceratodontiformes > Protopteridae > Protopterus > Protopterus annectens. The sequence goes on along the minus strand of NC_056728.1, from coordinate 605,628,283 downwards.
GTAGCTCATACAGGCAAAAATACCAAAATATGCATACACTGCAAGTGGAGATGATACGTTTGCTTGTAGTTGCACCCTTTGATTGTTGCTGTGAAATTGATGGGAGGGGTCCAGCAAAGATGTTAAAAATATTAGGAGCTGTGTCACTGTGCTATTAAGAGAGATAAGGCACTAAAAATAAAGATAACAGGGTATGAGCTGTTAAGCATTTGAAATTTGGGACAGAGAATTTAAGAGGGGATAAAACAGGAAAGGCAGATGCAAGAATCAACCAACAGTTAAATATTGCACAGCATTGTATAGCAAATCATGTGAGGTACAAATATCTGATGTGAAAAACATATGAATAGAGTATATAGCAAATCAATTGAATTACAATATCTGATGTAAAACATATGAGCAGAATAAGAAAAGTGATAATGTATAATTTCACACTAGAATCTAAGTAGTACAGGGAGGTATAACCCTATAAACTATCGACACACTTTTAAGATCTCTAGACACCCATTGCCATACAACAGCAGCCTTTGGCAATATTAAACAATATATGCTGATAGTGAAAAACAAATATGCCTAAAGTTGGGAAGAACTTAAAATGGTTGTTTGAACAGATGGTTATGAAACCCAGATATCATTAAAAGGCACGACAAGGTGTGGAGATTGTAAACAGTGTCCATACATTTCAGAAGAACAATTTGGGAGTTTACAAGGTGTACCCTTTAGGCACACATTAATAAAAGGGCAACTGCAATACTAAAGGTATTGTATATATTGCTATCTGTTTGTGGTGGTTTTTATGTGGGAAAAACAGAGAGGCAATTTAAAAAGAGAATATACAAACACATATGCTATTCTAAAGCTAATTCTAACAGTGCTCTTTATAGACACAGTTTAGAATGTGTAGGATTTAGTAAATTTAAATTTGGTATACTGGATATAATACCAGTCAACCCAAGGGGAGGCTGGTGGGAACTAGATTTAGAAATTAGAGAGTTACAGTCGCAATTCAAGTTAAACACCACAAGCCCCCCCCCCCCCAAGCTTTAATGATAATCTATCTATTGCTCCAATTTTGAAGACAAGAGCTGGCAATTTGTAATAGGTTTTCAGTTGACACACATACATATGAGGAGTGTACAAGTTTACAATTTTCTGGTTTAAAAGTTATTTAAATGCCTTTCTATGTAAACACATACACGTTTTTATATTTAAGTACTGTCTTTTTAAGAATTAGCATCAGTATTCTACTTGATGGTGCATGATTAATTATTTGATTACAGGTCTTATATAAGGATGGTATTTTTTATTGTGTATTTGTTCTGATGAAGTCCCATTTTGTGTTTTTATTGGTATGGAAGTACTTAACTTAATAAACTGGTGGTATATTTGGAAGAACATTGGAAATTGTTCTTTCTGTTTTTACCTCTGTTTTTTGCACCAGCCCAGGATGGCTTTTTTGTTTGAGTGTGTTTCTTTTAGCCACCTGAATGTCTGCTGCTTATTTATTTACAACTAATTATCAGGACAGCTTTCTTAATAGGCTAGTCTAATATTAGGGTAATATTAGGCTAACTTTCTTAATAGGTTATTCTATGCCTAGCCAATTTCCCTCAAAAGGTGAGAAACAAACACCGTACCATGTGTCTAGAAGTCAAACACCTTTCCACCAAAAAACTTCTTGAGTTTTCCCTAGTATTTTATGACATCCCTGTTCCCCTCCACATTTATCATGCTAGGTATATGTATACTTTTTCTGTTTCTATTTTTAACATAATATTACAGTACCAGCCACCACTCCATAAACTCCTTTTGTCATAGACTTTTGTAATGTCCCGTACTTCTTTACATTAATCTTTGAAATGTCCTTTTAAAGTCGCTCTTTCTACATCTGTTCAAAACTGTACATTATTTTTTTTTGTTTCTGTAACATGCTTTTCTCACATAAAGATTCTTTGGGTTACAGTCTTTCTATTTTCATATTCTCCAAGAAAAGTTTCATTGAAAAAAACATCTCAAATATAATGTCACAAAATGTCTCTGTTAATAAGAATAAATGCTCTTTCCTCATGTACTTTTATATTCAAATGAGCTTATTAAATTGCCCCACATTTCATACCTGTCCATTTCATTGTCTTTACTTTGAATCCTTACCATGTACTTCCATTTTTCATTTTCTACTGTCTTCTTAACTGCTGCTCCCCTTTGGCCTTCCTCTTCTTTTCCCTCTCACCACTATTCTTCAGGAGTGTATCTGCAGCCACCTTTTGTATTTATCCATAATGTGCCCCCCCCCCAGTATCTCCTTCATTTTCTGGACCACTGTGCATCACCATTTCTTTAAGTAAATCATCTCTCACCCTTAGGTTGTAATTATACATCCATCATATTCTGGCTCATCTCCATGAAACAGATTTCTTTGAAACAGCTCCTCAGAGTCGTGCACACATTCTGCAGTTTCGGTGTTTGCTTTTCCCTCCATTTCACCTCTCCATCATCTCCTTTTCTCTCTATCTGCCTTCCTATTTCTCAGGGCTGCCTGTGCACCTGGAATGGAAACCGGAAATGTTTCTTTAAAATGAGTCCCACTTACAACAATGACGAGTAGTGAAAATTCCCCACTGCCTTGGCCAAATTTCGCCTAGTAGTATAAATACCACCATGGGTCTCCCATGAAAAGAGACTAGTAGCATGGCGGTACTGATCTGGTCAACAAAAGCTAAATAAAATAAATACTAGCAGAAATCAATAAGTTTCAGATGGGCCTGTGAAGCATAAGACTTTAAGAAAGACTGTTTAAATTTTCTATATGTAAAGGTCCCATGAGTACCAGTATATTCCTCAATATAGCCTGCACTTCTTGGGAAAGCATTATAACACATACCTATAAGACCAGGGGAAGAAACTACAGTGTTGTTCAGTAAAACTGAATGAATATAATGGCAATCACTTACAAATGAAAGTCTACATGCTACATGCATAAAAAGATAAAGGTGTGTGTTTTTTTTTTTTTTTTTTTGCATTTAGGAACTTAAGAATCCAAGTCTATATGCTTTGGTTTATTTATTAAATTAAGCAGTAACTAGCTAAAGATTTCAAGACACCTTGATTCATTTTTATTTTCCCGGGTATTTAACTGGTAGGTCATTTTGTTAGTATTAGTTATAACACGAACAAAATGACCTACCTACTATTTGTTAGTGTTAGTAAACATACTTAGTTACCTATCTAACCAACTACCCCAGGAGACCATTGTACTGGGTGACTTCAACATAGACTGGTTCACCTGCAGTACCCAAAACCATACTAACCACATTAACCTCTTTGGATTCTCTCAATTAATAACTGCTCCCACTAGAATCCAGAAACTTAGCAGGAAAGAAACTACTCTTGACTAGATCCTTATCAACTACCACCCTAATAGGTACCCTCCCTGATAACATCAGTAACCATATGCTTACCTATATTACTAGACAAAAATTTCATATTTCAACAACTCATAATCTCAAAACTTCCCGCTCAAAAAAAAAACTTTAACCCAGATAGCTTTGAAAATGAATTGCTAGCATGTAACTGGTGACCTCTAACCCATCTTGAACTTGATGAGGCTGTTACCTACTTCAGTACAAACTTTCTTCACATTCTGGACTACCATGCACCTTATCGCACTATGAGAATAAGAACAGTAACTGCTCCATGGCTAACTAAACAAACAAAGCACAAAATGCTCCTCAGAAATAAAATCTGGGCCAAATGGAGAGCTACCAAATGTCCATCTGATCACCTCCTCTTTAAACAGTTAAGAAATGCTATCAAAAAGACACTCGTAAGGACAAAAAAGACTACTACCTTCACCTCCAACAATCCAGTGAACATACCCCACAAAAACGTTGGTCAGGGATAAGCAAACTTCTTCAGCCAGGACACCCTACTACTCCTGTCCCATCAGGCTTCAACCATAATAATTCCAACCAAATCCCTGATGCCTTTAACAACTATTTTACAGAAGCCATACAAACTCTAGCCAATTCTTTACCTCCCTCTTCTACTTCCCTACCAAATACCTCCAATTCGTCAACTCCTACCTTTCACCTACAACGTGTAAGTACATCTCTTATCTACAAGCTACTTAAAAAACTGAAACCTTGTACCCCATCAGCTGACCATCTCCCATCAGAATACCTACAAATTGCCACAAAAGCTATATGCTACCCCATATCTATCCTTGTTAATAGAACTAATTCTGAAGGTAAAATTCCTACCATCTGGAACATATCCCATATCATCCCTCTTCATAAAGGTGGATCCTCTACTGAGCTCTCTAACTTTCGACCTATTGCCTTACTCTCCCCATTATCTAAAATAATGGAAACATGTATTCACAAACAACTATTTAACCACCTACTACAAAATAACCTACTAGCAAACTGCCAACATGGCTTTAGACCATTCCACAGTACTACGACTGCCCTTCTATCCTTCACTGACTCTATAAATAAAAATCGGAACAATAACTCCTTCTCCTCTGCACTATTTATTGACTTGTCAAAAGCCTTTGACATGGTCAACCATAACTTACTTCTAAACCAACTAAATTCCTATTCTCTTAATCCACAAGCATTACAATGGTTTAGGAGTTACCTTCAAAATAGACAACAAGCAGTACTTTGGAATAACAATATATCATCATTACTTCCCATAAATATTGGAGACCCACAAGGCTCTATCTTATGTCCCCTTCTTTTTTCCTTATTTATCAATGACCTACACTTGAACACACCCCAAGCCACCTGCATTCAATATGCAGATGACTCAACCTTAATCAGTACTGCTAAAAATCTAGCCTCCCTCCAGTCACTTACCCAAACTGTTTTCCAAAATGTTGAAAACTGGTTTATGCAACACTGCCTCCTCCTTAATCCCAAAAAAGCGAAACTACTACTTTTTACTCCAACTCATAAATCACCCAATCCATTCTTTACCATTACCTCTAACAATGCCACCAACATAACCCCAGATACTACCACCCAGCTACTAGGAGTTACAATTGACAATCGGCTTAACTATGATGAGCATATTAACTCCACCATAAAGTCTGTTAACAAAAAACTAGATGCTCTCTATAGAATTAAACCATTCCTTACCCCTTCAGCCAGGAAAACCATTGCCCAAACCCACCTCATTTCTACCCTCTTCTACGCCTCTGCCATATATACTAACTTATCAAAAAACAACATCTCCAAACTTTCTCACTGTTATAATAACATAGCTAGATTCATCACATGATTTCCCTTTAAAACTCACCACTGCCTTAACCTCAGACAACTAGGATGGCTAGAAATACAGAACCATATACTCAGTAAACAGTTACTTATTGCTCATAAGATCCTGCACTACCCCAATAATACCCCTATCCTCACTGATCTGATTTCACCATATAAAAATCTAGCTACAATACGTTCTGCCAATAAACTTCTGGTCTCCTCAATCAAATATAACAACAAAGCTGGTGACTCTCTTTTCTCTAAATACTACAGGTAAAAACTGGAATCTGCTCCCTACTGAACTATCTACCCTAACTTCTACTTCTCTATTCAAAAAACATATCAAAGAACATCTTAAAACCCCTCACACTAACCAAAGCCCCCAAACCTACTTTTTTCCTCATTATTTATATTAAAAGTAAATTTACAATGATCTTAATCTGTTTTGTGTTTTGAACGAGTGTTTCTTATTTTATATTTAGTTAACCTTTAGTACAATGGCTATAGTCCATAATTTTATTACTATATTTTTCATTTAACCAATGCTACCTTTGTACTGTATTTTTTATATACATGTCCTTTTATATATTGTTAACTTTGTTACTGATCATGTTTGGAGCTTTTCTCCCCGGGCCTCTACTGAAAATGGACATATATCCAGTTAGACTAGCCCGGTCAACAAATGTAAAATAAATAAATAAAATATTTTAGTAGATTAAAATCAATCATCACATAGTTGCAATTGAAAGCATGTTGTAATTTTTTTCTACTTGAAGGTAGAAATGAAGGAACTTTATATGTTACATTCTTTATAGGTCAGACAAAATGGACTTGCCTCCTATTACTGAAGAAGATGAGGATGTTGCATGTGAACGTAGTCGAATAGTGAATGGCGGTGGGCAATCGGATTTGTTGAGAATACACAACTTATCAAAGGTAACATACAGCAGCATACAGCACTAATTCTTTTACTGCAACCACTTTGGCTTTATCTTTTATATTTAGTTTCCTCAGTGTTATAATGGTAGCACTTTGCTAGTGTTGTACACTATAAAATGAAAATAGCAGATTGTGCATTTCAGCAAATAAATTCCCTGACAGTATAAATATTTCAAACAGTTCTAGCTCATGTCTTAATTTGATTATCTAATACAAATCTATCCAGGAGAGAGGAACTGCTACATAGCAAAATGCAAAGCAACACAAGAAAGTGTACACTCTTAACACGCAGCCATGACCTTGTATGTTTGTTTCACTTTTCAGTGAACTTTAGTTCATTTGAGTGACGGTGAGGATGACATTCACGGTCACTACATTAAATACCAATGAAGATTTTAAATAGATGTCTATGTCTGTGGATGCATGCAACTCTCATACCTTATCAGAATGTTACAGGCTTCAGAGTATTAAATAAGCATGGTGACCTCCAGAATTATTCACTTCTGTGCAGAAGAGTCTTTACACTTCAGTACTGTAATGGCCCTTTGTACAACATGCAGCCCTCATGACAGATTAACACTATCGAAGACCACGCAAAGCCTTAATGAAGAGCAGGTATAATTCATATAAAGGGAATGCAGGTATGCTGCACATAGCCCAAAAAATTTCTTCATCAGAATCATGATTTTGCAAGTAGCCTGAATTAAGCTCAAACCTAAAGATATTGTTTTTAAAACTTAAATCTTGCAGTTTTTATTTTGTACCTAAAAATTTAAAATTCTTTGATAATTTACTCATGCATTCCTCATTCCAGAAGGTAAAATCAAGAAGTATTTTGTTACCTAGCACACAACAAAGACAACACCACATGTACTGCCAGTGCAACTATATTGAAATAACCACACAATAACTCTTGAAGCAATAACAGTGACAATCACTAATTCGCTGGTAAATTTATTCATTACAAGAGCACTGGGACATGAGTATTCTTGTCCAGGAAAGAAAGGGGGGAATATTATGTGGAAAGGCCATCCAGCAACCACCTCCACTAGAAAACTAAGGGAGGGAGTGGGAACATGCTTGTACAGTTGCTTTACCAGTCTGATGAGAATCTTCAAACTGTCTGACACTCCACCCTTCCTGCACAGCCTTGGAGACAAACTCTGCTTGGAAATGATATTTGTCCCCTAGCTCGCAATAAAGACAATAACACACATACTGCCAGTGTAACCAGTTTAATGAAATTACCTTTCACCAACTTTGAATCATTCTTGAGAGGTTAGGGTAATGGTTAAGATGTTTATCATGCTGTTAGAGTGCTAGGGCTTGATTCTCACTAAGGAAAACTGTCTCGACTTAAAATGGTCCACATGGACAGCTATCCTAATACATTCCTATAAGCCAGTAATAGTGTTAATAATTAATTCATATATTAGATTAGTCATAACAAACATTAATTCCAGCACCACGGCATGACCACTCTGGACAACCATCAGTCAAGTAATGTGATGTACAGCCAACTCCTGTCTGCTAGTTCAGTCTCTGATTTGGCGGCATAACCACCATGTCCCCTCTGTTATCATGAGAATCACTCTGGCACTTTTAACATGAACAAGTGACCCAGAAAAGAAAGGCTTAACAAAAAGAAGAAAACCTCCCAGCGAATGGCCAACAGGTGGCAATGAGCAGCAAGCCCCCCCCTTTCCAGGCCATCCTCATATTATTATGAATCTATAGACTTTCAAATAATACCTTTTCTGACCATGGGTATACCAACAGGGCATTATGTTAATACTACTGCTAATTTCACAGATAACATAGTTATACTGCAAACAGTATTCATATGTTTTAAAAACACACCTGCTAATACACTACTCCTCAGCTCCTTTCTTTATAATTCTATAGCCTTGCACCATGTATATCCATGCTATATATATATGTATATATATATATATATATATATATATATATATATATGTGTGTGTGTATATATGGGTCCACTTTGTAAATTCGAAATAGTGAAATCTCGAATTTCAGTATTTCGAACTTACAAATCCGAACACTCACATTTCCGAAAATGGCAGAAGCATGAAATTCAAAATACCAAAGCACGGATATTTTGAATTTCTGCTTCCAGGGGTACAGAATATGGATGTTTGGGTTTAATTTTTGGTAAGTTTGTGTGTATAAGTATGTTGGTTAGGGGATTAGTATGTGTAAGTGTGTATTGTGACTGTTATGTGTGTGTTTGAGGAACTGTAAGATGTGTGTGTGAGTTTTGTTTGTGTTACTGTTTGTGCGATCTCGGAGTTAGAATATATAAGTAGGGGGTGTGGGGGGTACAGGGTGGCTTGCCCCCTGCTTATATGTAGTTTAGATTAGTTTGTTTGATTGTGGAGGGGGAGCTTTGTGTATGTTTATGTGTGCATTGTATGTGTAGCATGAGCACGGGATTTTGAATTTCTCGATTGTTTGTTTTCAAGTTTGTGAGTTGTGGTTGGGTTTTCGGCTTTGTGGTTTCGGAATACTGAAATTCGAGATTTCAGTATTTCGAAATTACAAAGTGGACCTGTATATATATATATATATATATATATATATATATATATATATATATATATATTTTTTGTTTTTTTATATATTTATATATATATATATATATATATATATATATATATATATATATTTTTTTTTAATATATTTATATATATATATATATATATATATATATATATATATATATATATATATATATATATTTATATATATATACACATATACTTCACATCTTTTCTTGAAGGAAAAAAGATAAATGCAAATTTAATAAATCAAACTCAATGTCACTGAACTGAATGCCATTAGTACAGAACCATGCTGGAACTTTATCAGAAAAATTGAATTGCTTGATAACTGTAAAGCCTAAAAGAGGCACCACTCTGATTACTCTATGATTGATGAATATCCTTGCTAATTTGACCACTGATGGTTTTATTTCTCTGACTCAAACACTAAATATCCTGGACAGCAGATATGTTTTTGAGACAAAGCCACAGTCAATTGTCCGAAAATTAATTAACAAAACAAAGGCATTCCTGTGAGAAACCAAAGTCCTCTGCTGACCAGAACTGAGTCAAGCAAAGTCATGGACATACCCTCTAGATCACCTGCCAGGCTGAAGGGTCAAGACCATGTTCTGGCTGCTTGTCCAGACTCCTACTTTCTTAGCTGCCCATGCCACAAATGACTCTCCCACAATGATAATTCACTTGGAAACCAAAACAGAATAACAAAACACAACTAACCATAATGGGCTTATACTTATCTGATATAAGACAGATAAGATCTAGAGGAATATCTGCCTGCCACTTTAAAATACATCAATTAACTATCTCTCCCTGGCCAAGTTTTTTGCCCTACTTATGCAAAATTGATTTGTTAATTCCCATCCTATCAGGACCTTTTGGAACAATGAGTCTGAATTGTTGGGAAGTAATGAGGCAGCCTGAAGGGGGCTTAAATGCAACATCATAAGATGTTACACACCCTGCTACCTCATGCAGCATTAAAGCCCACAACACAGGCCAATTGGGAGGGGAAACTGTCGTATCTTGGGGTAATTCATCATCAAACCCACCTTGATCTTTTTTATACATGACAATCAGTACAGTGTGGTGGCACAGTGGATAGTGTTGTTGCCTCACAGCAAGAGGTTCATCAGTTAGATTCTTGACTGCTGTGCCTTCTACGTGTTTGCATGGGTTTTCTCCGGGTCCTCAAGTTTCCTCCCACATTCCAAAGACATTCAGTAGGTGGATTCAACACGCTAAATTGGCCATAGGTGTGCTTGGGTGTGTGGTTTGCTGAACTACTGTGGCAGGGCTAGCCACCCACTGGTCTAAACCCTGGTTCTAGATGATTATCACTGTTGAAGTGACACCCCAACGCCATGTACAAAAAATAAATAAATAAGAAAAAGCAATTGTGGATGGATGGATGAATCAGTACAGTGATGGTTCTGAGTCACTGAGACATCTGACCAGCATAGAGACTGCAACTGCTCACTTACTATAAATGCTCCTGTATACAACCATGAAAGCAGGGCAGCCCACAGCACACATGAATGACAATCACCCATCAGAGCATGAACCCCTCAAATGATTGGGCCAAGTAGCATCCTGCCATTTGGCTTCCTCCTATCATGTCATAGCTCTTTCACCTAATCCCTTCCCTTAAAACTCTGGCATTAACCTAATGCTTTGAATGATCTTGGCCAACCAGCTGATGATCTAAAATTGAAGACAAATGGTCCCAGGAGGCACCTGGAAGCTGCATACTGCATAGTGATGGGTGGATACCAAAAACTGCCTTGGTATAACAAACCATTGCAGAAACCAAGAGGATATTACCAGCCAAATAATCATTTCTCAACAATCAACTTTACTTCCAAAGGAATAGTAGTAGAGTGGTCCTTCACCTCCCATGCCGGCTTGCAAAACCTACATATCTGTATTCGAGAAAGACTATCAACTATCAACTTTTGGCTGCTCGGGGCATACCTAACAAAGAATGATAAATTTACCTGGAGGCTATGGAGAGTCAACAATCTCAATGCTACCCGCATCAAAGCTGATGTGGATATCTTTTTAACCAACATCCTCTCAGCCACCTGATTGGTTGAAGAGAACACCACTCATTTGTAGTGAAATTGCTCCAGTCAAACTGTTGCACCACCCACATCTGCATAAGAACTAAATAAGTAACACCCTTTCTGTGCTACATTACCCAGGATGCTGGCCATGGTGCTGCAAACCAGCTGCCTACCAATTGAGCCTCCACCCCCTAGCCCTACAGCAGCATTAGTAAAAAGGTGGAGGCCAACAGAGGAGACACAGTTATCTGGCTAAATGGAAGCACCATTGGAATTAACAAAGACAAACACCAAAAAAGAATATCCACCTTCATCTGTTTGATTAATGCCACCTAATGTTGCTTTTTGGCAACCTTACATCAGCAAACTGGTCAAAAAATGAGTAAATGTTCTATTCAGGTCAACTACCCAGCAGGCAGAATTGAGGTGCTCCATGATTTCCCATATCCCCAATTAATGCGCATCTAAAAACCTTCTAGTTTTCTACTTAAAGAGAACTATCTTGCCTTGTGGCAACTTACAAGAGGGTGACTTCATATCGATTTTGAGTTTTAGGAAAGTTAAGGATTTAAGAGGGTCCTCATTTTTTTCTTTTACAAGAGGAACTCTGTGCTGCTGACACAACTTACTTATCTGGTCCATGCCCTCCTTAACTCCCCACTATCCACTGTTCAGAATCAAAACATCATCCAAGTAACAGTTGCCTTCCATGGGGCCCTTTCCTGCCAGCACCAATAGAGGGCTGTGCTGAATTTCTCAGAAGAAGCACAGGCTACTTCACAGCCCAGGGGCATGGCCATACTGATGCAAAATCCTGTTTGAAAATTCATGCTCAGAAATGGCCAATCATTTGCTCAGATTGGAAGTGAGAGAAATGCAGCTTCAATGTCTAAAGCACACATCCAGAAATGTTCAAAATTTTTGATGATACAGATGACCTTATCCAATGACACTTCATATATCCCATTATTACAAAGAAAATCATTCACCAATAAACCATAGGTGAAGAATAGCATTTATATCATGTTATCAAAAGATGAAAATAGCAAACGCTATTTCATCTGCCCCAAAACATCTAAACATGAAAATATCGAACATTCAGAACAGCAAATTTTTTCCCATGGAAAAAAATTGCTGCTCCAAAATTCGTACACACAACACAAGCACATCAAACAAACAGCAACCACACACATACACTTAAATTCCTACATCTAACGCTACACTAAACTAAACATACCCTACTGTCTACCCACTTACCTTAATCCAAACCCCAACCCTAAGGTCCGTCACTATCGCACACTCACCTAACCTGCATCCTAACCCTAACTCACTTAAACCGCCCCTAACCCTAAAGTCTGTCACTATCGCACACACGCCTAACTCACGCCCTAACCCTAACTCACTTAACCCGCCCCTAACTCTAACGTACAATCACACACTTACCTGAACCCAACCCATAACTTTCCACCACAGCGCTAAGAATAGCGAAGCCATAGAAACGGCCAACCAAATTCTTTCCCAAGGAAAGAATTCACTGGTCTGCAGCTTTGCTATTCTTAGCATTCGCTGAATAGTTTTCAATATCAGAACATTCAAAGTTTTAATACTTCGATGTTCTGATATAGACCCGAAGAATAAATGGAGTATGAACCCAGACATCATCATCTTCCTTGGAACCAGAATCAGTGTAAATCTTTTAAAAGACTAAAAGTGAGGACTTTAAAGAGGCCATCCACTCTTTCTCTCTGCAACTATCTCCTTGTTAAGTAGTATTTCAACTACATTGTCCTTACCTAATTCTTACCTGAAGAGGAAGCTGATGTAATGGGAAAACAAACAAAACAAACAAAACTCCTTGCAACAAAAATTGTGCAGTTTGCACATCCTAGTAGTACAGTAACTCTTTGGTAAATTCTGACAGCTTAACTGGGGAATGCCTCGCTCTCCTTGTGCCATGGAAGGAGGAAATGTCAAGGGTGCCTTGACAGAATCTCTTCTCTAGCTGATTGCTCCGAATGGCCAGACTGAGATATATTGCCAAGAGCCTGTGACCATGTTAACCAGTATTTAAACACCAGAAATCATTTACCACAGTGAGAACAAATATGTGCAAAGCATCAGGCCAGCCCTGAACCCAATTACTTCTCCCAGCTGGGCAGTCATTGATTTAAGCCTATCTATCATCATACTCAAACATTTGTCCAGGTGGTGCTAATCCCAAAGTATCACTACCTTTATCGCCCTCAACTTCTGAAACCTCTGGTCATACCATAGCTAGGCCTTTCCTCCACCCACAATGATATGTTGTACACAGGTTCAAAAATACAAAAGCAGATAGACTGCCTGCTGTAAGCCCCTCTCTATAATCACTGCCATGTATAGTATGAAACCTACAATCCAGTTATACCAGTTTCTCATTTTAACCACATGCATAGACCAGTCTATGCTGAGGCACTAAAAAGCAATCTTTCCAAACTTCAAAGTCCTTCTAAGCCTATAAACAGTAAAGCATCTCCTCAGCATTCTCTAAAGTGCTCACCAAAAGCATCACCAAGCACCACACATATTCCTACAGCCAGTGGAGGCCCAAGAGCAAAGTTCATGAGGCAAGCCAAACATTACACAGGACTCTAGTCATGGGGACTCCATTGTACAACACACAGATGCCCCACTAACCAGAAAGAACAAGGAGAAGATAAAGATTAATTAATTATCTGGAGCCAGGATCCGCCCAGTTAAACAAGCTCTGAAATCACTGCACGACAGGTGCCTGTATGATTATATCACAGTCCATGTGGGAGATAATGACCTAAGATGTGCTTCACTGCACTATATGAGGAAAGACATTGTTGATCTGTCTGAATATGTGTCTCAGGCAGGTTCTACTTTCACCAACAATGATGCCACAGTATGGACAAAAGATGACTTGACTTCAATGATTGGTTTAGTTTTTGGTGTATTTCCTGGGGGATTCAATATTTGTCAGCATGGGAGGACATAGTAAACTGACCACATTTCTTTGCAAAGGGTGTTCTGCACTTGCCTCACCTAGGCTTCCAAGTATTGGCTAAAGGTTTATCCACTCCCTTAGAGCCTTTTTAAGATAATGCTAGACTGACAGCTTTACCAATATAGTAAGTAAAACATAAAGAAATCTAAAGGTGTTATGCTCAATACAAGCAGTCCAAACAAGAAACTCCACACCCTACAATCTCTCCTCACACTGGAGAATATAGACACCTGTTCCTTTACCAACACAAGGTTTAAATTCACAGAAAGTACTCCAGCATTACAAGCCTTAAGTGCCTTCCACACATTTAGACCTACAGCTGCACAGACTGGGGCAAAAGGTGGAGGAGTGTCAATCTATGTTAGCAACAAGTATAAATCTGTGATGGTTAAACAAGACAAGGCCCAGGAATTTATCCACATGCAGATCACCGCAGACAAAGTCCTAAACTAATATTCTTGCAAATTACAGGTCACCCCCTTAGTCCATAGAATCCAATAGCTCATACCTGTTCCTACTGGAGACACACACCATTAAATGAAATGCCCTATACATGGGAGACTAACTACTCCTCTATAAACTGGGAAACACACACTACCTCATACTCGCAGGCACAATGACTCCTGGAATTTATTAACACAATTACCCTTGACACACACATACCAGAGGATCAAACATACTAGACCTGGTACTCACCAATATGGGGGAACGCTGCATCCCCTTTTCACATCCTCACTGATTAGGTCAGACCACAAGGCTATCTCCTTTGAAGTAGAAATCAGCTCTGTGACCCCAGCAAATCCTGTAACAATTAGAAACTATTCCAAAGCAAAATACACAGTATTAAGTTTATCAGAATCCAATGCCCTTCCCAAACTCAAGTCCACAACAACCTATGCAGAATTTTTCATAGAGACACTGTACAACCATATAAATGGGTGTATGGATGCTGCTGTACCTACTAGAAGTAACCCCAAAACAAACTCTACAAACAAACCATGCTGGTGGAATCCTAATCTCAATAGGGTATATAACAACAGGAAAAAAGTCATGGCTAAAATCAGGAACAGCAACTCCCATAATGAAAGGAACTCTTTAATTAAACTAAACAGAAAACTAAGAGGACTAATTAAATCCAACAAGGCCAATTATTAGGTCAAGATAGCCTCACAGCATAAAGTTCACCACAAGACCTTTACAGTTATGTCTTAAACCTCAAAGGCAGCATACATCAGTGTGCCAAACTGGTGGTCAGTGGTGCCACCTTCACTGAGCAGAGTGACACAGTGAATTTGCTGGCTGACAAATTCGGCTCACACTTCATCCCTCCCCAGTCCCCTCACCTCCCTCCATAAAATACTTACTAATTTTAGTCCCCTAACTATTAACAGGGAGCAGGTCATTTGGCTGACCATTGGGAGCTATCATAGATTCCCCAATGACACAAACATTTTACAAGAGAGTCTAACATAGACTGGTCACAGAGTAAAACTTAGTGCCTATAAATGCATTATAGTGCCTTTTGAAAAACTGTTACTCCATCAATAAGACATCCTTAAAAATGACCAAATATTCATGGATCTATGAACATATGTAGACAGCAATCTCACCTTTGACCAACATTAGATCAAGCTAGTAAGAAAATCATTCTACGTCCAACTTATACGTAAGAACATTGCATCCATGTCCAAAGAAGTAATAGTGCCACTTTCTTTGGCCCTGATCAGACCCATCACTATGTATAATGCCTCCTTCAGCATGTACGTGACCAGGCATATGCAACAGCTGGAATACCTACAAAGGTTCCTTACCATGAGAATCCAGGTTATTAACATATTGTCCTATATGGATCACCTTAAAGCCCTATCTCTATACTCTTGTCTCCTGTAGGTTACTGAGAGGCAAGCTATACCTGGCATACAAGACATTGTTGAATCCATCATTGAAGGACCATTTATACATCTACAAAATGAATAGCATCAGAACCATTAGATCCAAGATATAAATTTTGCTTGTGACATAAATAAGAAATGTGGGTAAGACTATTATGTCTCTCTGAAGATCTCCATGCTCTGGAACAGGCTCCGCATTTATGTAAAGCAGAGTCCATCCCTAACCCTATTTAAGTGTAACTTTGACCAATTAATGGGAAATTGGAAATTGACTGTTGGTCTGGCCCCCATATCTCTGATTGAGGCAGACAATATTGCCCACACTTACATACTCCACCACATAACCTCTAGAAACTTCCTAACATACCTCCTCCAAATAAACACCCATAATACACAGAGAACAATTGGGTTGGACTGCACATCAAGGATTATAAAGGCCCTGGTGGTTGTTCAGAAGCAGCAGTTGATAGGACACAGGGGAGTCAACTTGTGGCCCAGTGCATCATCGATGTGGGGTGAACTGACGACCAAAAAGAAGACAAAGTGGTTGTTAGCCTAGAATATAACTATGAACCTATGAACTATGGCTCTATAATCCTATGTGTTTGCTACTTCCCTAATGCTTTAAAGTCCACCACTAAATCCTTGGTTCCTGACATATCATTATTTAACAGCTACTGGATACCATCAGTGTCAATGAGATCAAGCAAATCAGTGTGCTCACCCCAACATATCTCGTTTTCAGTGGCTACAGTAATGTGCTCTGTAAGTGATTCCCTCAGCCTCATCATCTCAGAGGTGTCTTCTGGGCTATCAAAATAATCACTGACTCTCTGTTGTGGCCCACAACACTACTGACTCACTGAAGGAAGTTGAGGAAAAGAACAAAAGGGGGGACACCCCCCACAAAACATCAGCCCCAAACAGCTGTAGTAATAACTGGGAATTCTCAAACCCCTTTTCAGCAAGTAGGTCAAGCAGTCTACACCTATTTTTATTCTGGTGAAGTATCCAAAAACCCCTCCAGATACTGCTCAATAACAGTGATTTGCAGGCTAGCTTGATCCATGCACCTCACATTAGACTTGTTACCTGATTTTGAGATCAAGGGCTTGTCCATTGCCAAGTTGGCATCATGCTGATCGCCAAGTTAAGGATCTTGGACCCCTTTGAGGCTGATGCTTTGGCTTCTGTACCATGGGCTCCCCCTTCTTGAGATCCATTTCTGCAGCTGGTGAGCTTGCCCCTGTGCTCCAGTTGGTCACAGATTCCAATTGCTGATCTCACTCATGCCCATTTATCCTCACTACCTACTAACTAAGTAGTCATACTGAAAGAAGGGGAAATGAAAGAGGGTGATAATGAAATACCACTCACAAAGCCCAAATTCTCTTGCTACTATTAACTCTTTCATTTATTCAAAATGGTTTTCTTTTTTTTTTTTTAACTTCAGCCTCCAACATTCATGCTCAAGGATAAATCCAGAAATAATCGGGGATAGTCACTATTTAATATTACAGCACCATAACCAATTTGTTGTGTCAAACAGATGATGACTAACCTGACTTACAGCAATAACATTGTTATTGCTAATATCTAAAAGAAAAATAACCAAAGACTTTCAGCACTTGAACAATAAGAGCTTCCAACCTGACTGACAAATGAGGCATACTAAGGGAAGAGCTCTAACACCAGTCACAAAAAATGTTGAAAGCTGTGTTTTTTTTTTAAAAAGAAGTTTCTTTACTAAAATAATCATGTATGACATAAGCCATGTTACATTTATATAAATGACAATAAACCATAGCGACACAGTCTGAGGTACAAACATTCTGCATTCCAAACTGTGCGATACAACTGTAGCTGCAATCATTATACATAATTTTTAACATAGCCAATCATTGTTAGTCAGCCATTACATAGCTCATCCACATCCTGCCTTCTTTTAAACCTTGCCCCTCCTCTGCATGTATTGATCCTACAGTTCCCATTGTTTCTTATGTAATTTGCTTCTACCCTTTTCTAAAGATCCCAGTTCCAGTTGTTTTATCTCTATTACTATCTTCGCTACTTCTAGTAAAGTTGGTTTAGACTTTGATTTCCATTTTCTAGTAATTGCTTTTTTTGGCAGCCATCATAATTAGACTTAGTAAGGCCTTACTATGTCTAGGCAATTCCAGGTTTGTATCATAGCTCAAAAAAATATATATCTCTAGTCACTCCAACTTGCTCACCCAGCATCTCTGACAGAGAAGTCTGCAGGAAATCTTTAAAATCTACCAACTCATTACAGTCCCAGAAAATGTGTTCCCAGTTACCTCTTTCTTCTCCATCACACCTCCAACATTTGTTGTCTACCTGAGGAAAAATTCTTTGAAGTCTGCTTGGGCTATAAAAATACCTATGTAAGCACTTCCAGGCAAAGGTCCAAAATCTTCTAGATGTTGTTACATATTTGGGAGACATACGTATATCCCCCCATTGTTTCTTTGTGAATTGTTTATCAAATCGCACTTCCCAGTCCTTCCTATCCTCCTCTGATTGATTCTTATAGATATCTTGCAATAAATATGCTCTACTAATTATTCCTTAATGGCAACTTCTTTTCTAAATCTACTGAAAACTCTACAAGTGGTGGTCTTTCGTTTAGGACCCCAAGTCTGTATTGTCAGTTTAAAATGCACCCCACTTTGAAACAGCTCATCTCTGTTCCTATCCTTAATAATAATTCTCTGCATCCCAGAAGAAAACAACACTCCTGAAAAAAGAATGATTCTACTATGCCTGAGGCAGTTTATCATGGATAGCTGATGTGCACTAGATGGGAAAATCCTAAACAATGCATTGACAACAACTGTGGTTCACAGCTAACTGAAGATTAATACAGCTGCTTTACACCAACCACAGTCAACAAAATGAAATCATGCCTCTCATTCCCTTGGCACAATGATTCTGGCTAGAGAAAAACAAACAGTATGACAAAGACCAAAATCAGAACAGGCATTCAGCATTACACTTATTAACTCAGAAAGACACAGAATAGCAGGTTTCTGGAGAAAATGCAGTGATCCTCGAATGATTATTATTGTTTCCTGATTACACTCAAAGAATTTTTAAAGACAACTGCAAGCATTTTGAGGAACATACCATAAATATGAGTCAAAATCGGGACAGTCTGAATATGTAAAAGGTATACTTCAAGCACATGTGATATTAACTGCAAACCCACAAAACTCATTGTTAGACACAAACCTCACATCTTAAGCAAATGCCTTATACCATGAGCCAAACCTAATAAATAACAGAATGTGAATGTCAGCTGATTATGTGCTGACAAGTGATGGAAACAGCTAACTGCTCATACACTGGGGTCTATATCAGAAGATCGAAGTTTGAAAATTTCAAATCTGATATGGTCGACACCATATGATTGAAATTTTGAAACTCCGAATCTTTTAATGGAGATCTCCATACAGTGTGGAAAGGGAAGATTTCCCTTTTCTGCACTGTAGTGCGATCTCAGAGTTGGTATATTTAAGTAGCAGGGGGGTGCAGCCCCCCCCCCCACATAGAGGGGGCATACTTAGAGCATTTAAATGGTTTGTTTTTGTAGGTTGTTGTGTTTTATTACATTTTCGATGTTTCAAGATTTCGATTATATGGTGTCGACCATATCAGATTCGAAGTTTTGAAACTTTGATAATGTAATATAGACCCATACATTGCACACCCAACCTGTACCACTAATTAACACAGTGTGTACTGTGAAGGATAAGAAACTAACTGTATACTGACCCTCATTGTTAACATTTCCCATGCACTGACTGGCCAAGAACCTGCAAATTAGCAAGTAAACCTCACAGCTTCTCAGTTCAAAAAATTTGAACAACACAAAATAACTGGGGTCAAAGGGAAAATCAAGAAAGTACAGATTTTAAATATTGATGTTATAAATTTAAATTTGATAGAATAACAGGTTTTGCATTAATATGTATTTTCTGAATGATATGAATCATGAAACTCAAATGCCTGTCATTATTTACTGACTTCAGTTTTCAGTGACATGTCCACAAAACCATAAATCTTAAGGAACAAACCAAAAGTATTAGGCAAAAATATGGATAGTCTACAAAATTGCAGGCAGGAGCTAATCAACTGAACTGACATCACAATACAAATGTTATAGTCATGAAAAGAAGAAAATCAAGAAGTGCTTTCATAGCAAACTTTTTTTGTAACTATTCAAACAGAAGCCAACAACTGACACCCTACCATAACATCAGCTTAACAAGTAAGTACCCACCTTCTGGTCAATGGGCAAGCAGTACCCAGAAAAGCAAAAATAATTTGCTCATACAGCAGCTTTGCCAGTCTGATGAGACCCTTCATACTGTCTGTTTCTAAATGCAAATCCCAGTACTCAATAGTGACAATCCCCTCACTTCCTGCATAGCATCTGGGACAATCTACTTTGCTTGCAAACAGCATTATTGCCTGAAACCAGCCTCTAGAAGTATTTGGAAATGTACAAGGCAAACCAGTCAAGCAGCATAAAGGAAAAACCAAATTTAAACGCTAAGCAGCTGAAGAAGATGCTATGGTCCAAACCTAGAAATATTCTAGAACAATCAAGTATGACCAAAGCACATAAGAAGTTGGTGTCTAGCCAGTCATATACCATGTGTACACATTAAAGCAGAGGAGGCAACATTTTTCCCATGTATATTGATCAAAGCCTCTTATAATCAAGCATATAATTGAAATAAAAAGGTAAATATGTAAATATTCAGCTGGCAAAAAAGGCAAATGCATTAAAACTTGTAGGTACTAAATGGAAAACTCTACTCTGGAATTTAAAAAAATAGTCTGTTTAAGAAAATTCTTATTAATGTAACATATTTACAATATATACACAGAAGGGAAGAAATTTAGCATTACATATTGTTTTACAATGATAAGAATACATTGAAACATCAAGGACATCTTATACAATTAAATAATTAAGAGTCTTGGTATTTCAATAGCAACATTTCAAGGTTATCCCAATCCCAACCACTAAAGGCTACAGTATGATTTATAGAGCTTATTCTGATCACTTCTTTTTTCAGTTTTATGTAGTATCGCTGTTAAATTTAAAAAAAATCTTTGAATGTAGGAATTGGATTTGATTTTCAGCTTTTTGTAATAACTTTTCTAGCAACTGCCAAGTGAGCCCAGAACATTTTCTGCTCTTTGACTTTTACAGATACAGGAAGTGGAACATTCATTAGTATTATTGATCTAGTTAAAGAAGAGTCATCAGACCATAACCCTTTAAAAAACATACTTATCTCTTCCCAATATGCATTTAATTTTTCACAATCCATAAATATAAGTGTCCAGTCAGTTTATACATCTTTACTACATCTCCAGCAAACTGGTCATTTTACTAAACTTAGAAAATTTATAGGGAGCAACAAACGTTTTATGTATATATTTCCACATAAAAAACTTTCCAGTATAAAGTTGAATAAGTCTGACTAACTTATTTAAGTAGCAAAGTATTCTTACCATCTCTTGATTCACTCAGTCCACTACTATCTAAAAAGTTCCAAAATTTTGAATTTTAATTATTATTTATAACTATCTTATATAGATTTGACAAGCTTCCTTTGTATGTCAATCTACCTTCAATAACAGCATTCACATATTAATATATTGGGGTAATAGTGTTCTGTTCCTCTTCACTCATATTATCAACAAATTAATTTAATTTCTTACTGATGGATTATGTTAACAGATTAGCAGATTCATCCAGCTTGTATTTTTTCATTAAATAGAGTGGGGACTTAGCTTTTCCTTTTTCAAAACAATCAGACCATAATAGTAATCCATTCCTTTTTATAAAATTCATTTTAACACTGTTCTGAGTTTCCTTAAATCCAGATGTATGTGCAATGGGAAAACACACAAGTTTGCATTTTGATATTACTGGAGTTTTTAAAACATTATTGGGAGGGTGGTATAATGGTTAAGGTGTTTGCATTACAAACACAGGGTGCAGGGTTTGAATCTCACATTGGCTATGCTTAAAATGGCTCGCAAGGGCAGTTAGCTTAGTACTAATCTATGAACCTATCTATGAACATGTTTTTAACTGTTTTACAAATTTATTTCGTGTAATCAGAGTCTAAAGATTGAAATGAATTTCTTTCTAATGTAAAGTGTGTTAACCAGATGAAAGGATTATTCCATATTTGTAGCTTGTCATCTTTAATAAACTTATAAGAGTTTAATATAATATGTTCCTGGATGGTTTTCCACTGCCTAGTATAAGTTGAGTATAATAGAGTTAAAAATTGCAGCAATATAATGAGATTTGACATCTGGGAAGCTAATACCACCATGCTCCCCTAATTTTACATGATTTCTATAAGCATTTCTTGGATTCTTAGGGTACCATAATAATTAAGTTAACACTTTTTTTCCATTTCCTTTAAAATTATTTTTTGTCAGGTATTAAAGGTATTGAATGCAATACTCACACACACACACACACACATATATATATATATATATATATATATATATATATATGTGTGTGTGTGTGTGTGTGTGTGTGTGTGTGTGTGTGTGTGAAATATCTTAAATAATATAATAATTTTAATAAGTACTAACCTATTCTCAATAGTAAAGAAAGATTCATTCCATTTTTTTAATAAGAAGTAACACTTCTTCAATTACTTTTTCAAAACTATTAATAATCTTATTCATATCTTGAAATATTTTTATTCCTAAATATTTTAGTTCTTTTCCATCCCAATTATAATTAGATTTATCTCTAAACTTACTAAGTAGTAACTGTTTTAACACTAAAGTTTCAGTGTTATTATTATTAAATTTCAGCAGTAATATTTTTTGACATTTTTTATTTTCCCCAGCTATTTCTTTGATTGAATAATTTGAATCTCTTATAGTTAATATTGTCTAGAAAAATATATTTTAGATTAATAATCTCTATTAATGGAAAATCTATCAATTTTTTCATTGCTTCTTCTACTAATAGATAAGAATTCAATAACTAGTTCAAATAGAAAAGGAGAAAAGGCACATCCTTGTTTTGTGCCTTTGTTTAATGTGAATCCTTAAGAAATACAAGATCCAATTTTAACATATGCTTTCAAGTCTCTATACAGTTTTTTTTTAATATTCCAATAAAATGTTCTGGAAATGCAAATGCTTTCAAACTTTTAAACAAATAGGTCCTAACTACAGATTAAGTGTGAAGTTAGACATGAACTGAGTTTTATTTTCCTTTTTTTTTCTCCTCACATATAAATGGAATGGCAGTAGTACGACTCATAGGTATCTCAAACTGCAGTGACTGGTACAGTAGGCCACTTCTTTATATATATATATATATATATATATATATATATATATATATATATAAAAAATCTTAGATAATATAATCATTTTAATAAGTATTAACCTATCCTCAATAGTAAAGATTCATTCCATTTTTAATAAGAAGTAACACTTCTTCAATTACTTTTTCAAAACTATTAATGATCTTACTCAGATCTTGAAAGATTTTTATTCCTAAATATTTTAGTTATTTTCCTCCCAATTATATTTAGATTTATCTTTAAATTTACTAAGTAGTAACTGATTTAACACTAAAGTTTCAGTTTTATTACATTATTTGCATGTCTAAATAACTAAATGTATCTGTAATTTTTCTATGTGGAGCTTTTCTTCCCAGGCCTCTGCTGGAAAAGGGCCTTTTCGGCTCAGTCAGACACCCCCGGTTAATAAATGTAAAATAAAATAAATAAATTATTATTAGATTTCAGCAGTAATATTTTTGACATTTTTCATTTTCCCCATCTATTTCTTTGATCAAATAATTTAAATCTCCTATAGTTAGTATCATCTACAAAAATATATTTTAGATTAACAATCTCTATTAATGGAAAATCTATCAATTTTTTCATTGCTTCCTATACTAATAGCTAAGAGTTCAATAACTAGTTCAAATAGAAAAGGAGACAAGGCACACCCTTGTTTTGTACGTTTGTTTAAAATGAATACTTAAGAAATGCAAGCTCCAATTTTAACGTATGCTTTTGAGTCTGTATACAGTTTTTTTCTAATATTCCAATAAAATGTTCTGGAACTGCAAATGCTTTCAAACTTTTAAACAAATAGGTCCAAACTACAGATTAAGTGTGAAGTTAGACATGAAGTGAGTTTTATTTTCCTTTTCCCCCCCTCACATTTAAATGGAATGGCAGGAGTATGACTCATAGGTGTCTCAAACTGCAGTGACTGGTGCAGTAGTCCACTTCTTTTTGAATTACCTGGTCTGATGCCTCAAGTTCCCTGTGAGTTCATCAAATGTGTATCCTACAGTGCAGTTGCAAGCAATCCCTTATACCTGCCTTACACCAGACCACAATACAGCAATTTAGCACTAAAAAAGTGAATGTTCAAAGTTTTTCTGTATGAATACTCATTGTTACATTATGTTCAGCTTCTTAAACAGTGGAGGGCATGCAGGAAGTGTGTCCTGTGACCTGCCACCCATGTTCCTTGGTAGATGCAACAATGTCTCTTAAAGCCTCCCTTCAGATGGTTCCACTAAAACCCTTACCAATATACAATCTGAAGTCGTTTGGATAATAGTCAGGATACTATCTCATTATGACATGATACCAACTACAGATCACTTACAGTTTTGATGCATCCAAGATTGCTGAATCTCAAAGAACAGTGCAAAGTGTGTACCTCAGATCCATTTTCCTCTTTTTTACGCAACAAGCTCAGTGTATGCAATTAAGGGGATATGGGGAAATTTGGGGGGGGGGGATTTTGCTAAGATCTTTTAAAAGTATTTAGATGTGGACAGTTTTCCTTCTGCATTAATGTTGTCAAGGTATTTTGTTTCACCTTCTTGCATTTTGCTGTTAGGTAGTGAACCCAGCATTTCAGGTATGATTTAAGGCAACCCAGTGGCCATTGTGTATTACCACATTGCCATATCATAAACATGAGATATATTTTAACTTATAGTTTATAAATAATATGTTTTTTCTTAGCTGATTCAGTTTTCCATTGAACTTTATGCATTAAACCATAACTCCATCTGCCCAAATTTGGGGTAGCTAGGTGGACGTAAGAGATCTTATGGCACTTATTGAAAAGAGTAGGAGTCATTTATTTATATACAAAAATAATTATTTACAGCATATTTATGTATTTACAAATGTTTACAAATGTACAAATTTATATATATATATATATATATATATATATATATATATATATATATATATACATATATTTACATGTATTCATAATTTCCTTAACAATCATACTAAATGTTCATCTCTATTAGACCCCCACACTTTTTTCCATACCCATCTGATTTTACGTAGTGTTTTTTATAAAATCCATTTGCCATTAAACATAATTTCATTTATTCTTTCATTACATATAACGCATATGACATAAAATAACTTTTATCAATTCTTTTAAAGTATTCTTTACTTCTATTCTTATAATATCGATATTTAATCATATCCGTGTTTATTTTATTCATTTCTTTTATATTTAAAAAAAATATTTTTATATAGTTTTCTTCATAACCTATTTACTCTTACATTTCAAAAACACATGTTCCATAATTTCTTCTTCTTGACAATTAAACATATCTTATCATTTTTCTTTTTATATGGTATATTTCCGTTTACTGGTAACTTATCTATTACCAGTCTCCATAAAAGTATTGACATTTTACTTTAGGATTACACTATTTGTTTCTTATTTGTATAGCTTTTATTTTTCATCTATTAGATTTACCCATGGTTTTACATAGTAATGTTTTATCATTACATTCTTATACCATACTTTTCTATCTCTTTCTGTATCATCAGTTTTTATTTTCCACAAAATACATTTTCTTGGTAACATTTTATGTCTTCATTTATACACGTTTTTCCTCTTTTAGTCTCTTTTCCCATACCCTGAAACTAATATTTATACTAGTTTACTACTAATCTCTCATCTGTTTTCATTTATTCACTTTAACACTTTGTATAAATTTAATGAAGCATTATCTGCAATAATTTATTTTCAAATACTGCTGGCAACATAAATACTCTTGCCACATATGAAAGTTTTCCCATCAGTACTGATTTTATAATATAAGGCTTTTTTCTTTTGTTTTCTTTTTTTTTCCAAATAATTTTTTTATTTTCCAAATAATATGTTTAACAATACAATCATTAATAAACAAGTATTATAAACCTTTATATATACTATGTACAATTGACCTGAACAAAGGAGGGAAAACATTTAATAAAATATATGAAATTAGTAACAAAAATTTATAATATTCAATTAATAAAATATAAAGTTACACATTAATTATTTAGGGTTAATTTTTAATGTCTCAATAAGAGTTCAAATTTTTTCCCAAGGATTGTTTGCCCATGTTTTAGGTGAAATTCTCCATTCCTTATATAAGGCTTTTTTCTAAATGAAAAGGTGGATTTGCTTTATTTCTTCTATTGTTTTTTTCCCATTGAATTCTACTTGCATCTTTATTCACAAATTTTATACCTAACACAAACATGTCATTCATTGTAAGATATATACCTATTATCTTTAGTATATCATCTAAACATTTACTTTTCTATTTATTTAAAGCCATCCTTGTCTCCTCTTGTCACTCATTTTGGGAACATTATTACTTACTTTATACAAATTTTATTTTCTGCAATAATTATAATGTCACCTGCATGTGTTAAAAAATTGGAATTCTTAACCCTTCAGCTGTTATATACCCCTCCTCCTTCATTTTGTAATTTATTTCATATACAATCAAATTTGTAACTAAATGCAAAGAGTATACAACTCATTGGACATCCCTGTGTTACATCACTTGTCATATGTACCTCTTGGCTTAAGAAGCCATTTAAAAGTATTTTACTTTATTAATACTATATGCTGACATACATAATTTCCTAAATTTCTCACTTATATTCTTTCATTATTACTCTAAGATTCCATGTCTAAATGTATCAGATGCCTTATTAAGGTCTTCTATCATGATTTGACTTTTTCTTTCTATTTATAATATCATCCACAGTTTCTCTGCCTATAATGCATGATTCTTGACAGCCCTTCCCTTTATATTATATATACTCTCTTCCATAATACTTTCCATTTTAGTTTCAAAGTTATTTTGTATTATTTTCACATAGATCTTATAATCATTATTATTAAATAGTATCTGTCTCCGTGTTTTAATTGTCTTTTACCTTCCTTGTTCCGTATGAATTTAAGTAGTCCACAGCATAATTCTTTATACATAAAACCTTAATTTCACCATTCAGTGAAAATCTTTAAAAATATTTTTTTGCCAATCCCTTAAATATTTTATAAATCTCATACTCTATTCCATCAGATCCTGTAGCCAAATCTTTATTACTTGTCTTAATACTTTATCTAGCTCATTTAAAGAAATCTCCTTTAATATCTTTTTATTCTCTTTTTCTGTTACCTTTTTTACTTTCCATGTTTTTCACTACCTTCTTTTTTCTTTAAACATTTCTTGTACATATAGTACTGCACTATTCATAATCTTTTCCTGAATTCTTTCTATTTTTCCTTTTACTTTTTTTTTACTTCTCTCATTATACTACCATCTTCCTTTACTAATCTTCTTAAGTAAATTGGTACATCTTCTCTTCTTCCTTGTAAAAATATGTTTGCTTATATAACAATGCTTGTATTTTTTTCTTGATTTCTTCCATATAATTCTTTTTCTTTGTCAATGTACTTTATATCATTAAGTTCTAAATCTTCCAAAGTATCATTATATGTTCTTTTATATTTTCCTTATCATCCACCATTAAGAGAATTTTTTTATAAAAAACATCTCATAGTAATATGATCTTTCCATAACTGTATTACTAATTTATTTCCTTCTTCATTCCATGCTTTCTCACTTACCCCTTTTATTCATTTGCCTATTTTATACATTTCTTATTTTTCTTTATCTACAGCTATACTGCAAGATAATCAGAAAATCATATTTCAATTATCTCCTATAACTAAACTTCTATATATTTTAGTTCTATAAATACCTCTTTTGTAAGTCCATGAATTTTTGCTGCAAGTTTTAACTTACCACATCTTATAACTTCTAACATGTTCTTATTTAATTTCCTTTTTTATGCTTGCCTCTTAAATCACAAAGTTTCCTGTTATTATAATAGTCATATTTATCACTACATACTCTAAAATATTATGAAATAAGCGTTCCCTTTCTTTATAATTAACATAAGCACATAATGATATAATTTTACATACTTTTCTTTCCAGTTTAAAACTACAGTAGTTAATTGTCTCATTTTTGCTAAAGATATATCTTATATCTTTATTATATTTCTACAGAATATGGCTATTCCAGATCAGCTCTTATATCCCAAATGCCAGAATATCTTTCCTCGTAATAGTTTCTCTGGTTGTAATTTTTCTTTTTTGTTAAAAATCTTGTATCTTCTCATATAATTATATCTACATCACATGTATTACACCACTCCAAAATCCTTATTCTTCTTACAATTCTTAATGCTATTCGCATTTACAAAAAGCACTATAATATTTTCATTTTGCCTTTTCCTTAGATTCATGGTTTCATAAGTTTAAGGCTAATTACTAGGCTAGCTTTCATGATAGGCCATTCTAAGACTATCCAGTTTCAACCCAAAAGGTGAGAATCAAACACTGTACCTTCTGTCTACAAGTTAAACCCCTTAACCATTATACCAACCAGACTCATTAGCTATATATATTCTTTTTCACCCATTGTCTTTTTTTTCTTTTGTACTTATCCTTTTTAATTTTCTTTTCCTGTCTTTTACCCTTTTACCAATAGAATTCTTTTTTCCCCTTACTAATGCCCAATTTATGTCATCTTCATCATTTACTTCAGAACCTTCTTCTATGTCCTCGTTTTTATTTTTTATATATTTTTTCTTATATTTTTCTACTTCTGAAATGTTTTATTTTTGCTCATTTTCTTCTCTTTCTTTTTTCTTTTTCCTTACTTTTATTTTTATTTTTCATTTTTGCAATCTATCCAAAAATGCCCAATTGTATTACATTTATAACATTTCAATTCACATATTTGCAGCATGCCCTATTTCCCCACAAATATAATAATTTCTTATATCATAGTTACTTATCAAATGTTCTTCTTTTCCAAAAAAAGGGGAAGTTATGGTCTTTACAGTGGTTCAACTCTGCAAGGTATAGAGAAAAAATAAGCAAGCTCAGGTAATGACAGACCTATTGGTCTTGACTCAGTAGTAGTTACAGCATTGAAGAAGTAATGAAATGAAGAATAACAAATTTACAGAAGGTAACATCCTCCAGTATACATTTCAGTCTGGTTTCATAACTAACATTTCCTTTCAATCTAGTCATACCTAGTCTGAGACTAAGACGCACTGGAAATGAATGGAGAAATGGCGTACAGGAGTAGAAATGGTACATCATATTAGTACATAACATGGTAATGTCCTAGTGTAGAAGAATCTACCTGATGTAGAGAAATGAAGTGAAGAGGCACAGTGAGCAGGTTCACAGCACCAAATTCATTGTGGTCATAAGGAAAATCTCCTTCACAGAAAGGGTGGAGGACAGGTGGAACACACAGACGCAGATAGTATGGACTCATTTCCACAGAGATCGGCAACTTTTGGCATCCTTAACTGTGTTTCAGAAGATATTTTCTTGCATCTAATGCCATCCAGGTAGAACTAAGTACTTTTTCAAATGAAATTGCACTTGTTTTGAATTTACTTAATGGACAGCTGTTGATTAATTGAAGGATTTACTGCATTTTATAGTAGCAGACTCTGAGAAGGTAAAATTTTCCTATAGAACTTCCTGTGAAGTTGTACCCAGTAACTTAGTGACTGTAGAGAAACTACTTAACATGCTGAGAAGCATAGAGCAATCCGTTTATGTGTTGTGGAGCACTGCCCCTTAAATTTATTATTATACCCTTCTTACTCTCTTTTAACCCTTCACGTGCCACACCATTGTATCTCATCAAATAAAGGACCTGACATCATGGATATGCACATTCCCAATTTCTCTGCAGCCAGTTTGATAGACATGGACATCTTTAGGTAATATACCAATTGTCTCATGTTCACTAACAACCACTTAATTCTTAACAAAACAGATACAGCATGCGAAAGATGTATATATACACAATTTTATTGGCTGCAAAGCTCGTTTAAGTGCACAGAGTAAAAATCAGGTTGTTGGAAACACACATGCTACACCCTTCGCACATAGTATGCACTTCACTCATAGCTCACGTTATGCTGAGGCATTGAAATGCAAGCCTCCTAAACCCAAAACCTCTGAGACACTCTTATGTAAAAATTATCCCCAGGAATCAAAAAAAAAACATTCAACAAAACCAACCCTTAACACTAAGCATCCAGACACATCCAGGATAGCCTTAACTGCCAGGCCCATAAGGCAAGCCAACACACCATCCAGGACTCCAATAATAAGGAACTCCATTGTGAGACATACTGATGTCTTACTCACCAGGCTGCACAAAAAGAAAATAATGGTCAATTGCTTATCAGGAGGCAGGATTCACCAAGTTACACATGCATTCAAGTCATTGTACTGCAGGTGCCAGTATGACTCAGTCATAGTCTATGTAGGTATAAATGACCAGAGACATACCTCCATCTACTATATAAAGAGAGAGACATTAGGGAGGTCACAGTTTATGCCACATTGTCAATGAAAGATGATTGACTTTAATAATTATCTTAGTGTCTGGTGTCGTTACAAGGGGATACAGTATTTGTCAGCATGAGAGGATATGGTTAACAAACCACATTGCTTTGCCAAAGATGTTCTGCACCTATCCCCTGTTGACTTTCAAATATGGGCTAAAACATCGTCCTCCTCCATAGAGCCTTTTTTTAAGTAATGCCAAATTGACAAACCTTCTAACATAGCAAAATCAACCCATGGGAATCTAAAGGTGTTACTACTCCTTACCAGGAGTCTAAACAAGGAGCTTCACTCCCTACAAAATCCCTTCACCCAGGAGAATGCAGACATCTGTACACTTACTAACACATGGTTTAAAGTCACAGACAGTACCATGGGAGTGCAATGCTCAGAGTCTCCCACACATTTAGACCAGCAACTGTGCAGCCAGGGACTAAAAGTGGAGGTATCTTGACCTACATCAATGGCAAGCATACCTCTAGCTCTAGTGGACACACTCAGTATACAGCCAAATACCATACTTATGGGGGACTTTAATTGCCCCTCTGTAGACATGAATCCTACACAATACAAGTTTGCAGGTACAAAGATTCCTGGACTTTGTAAACATAAACATTCTAGACCAGATAGTGCATACACCCACGTATATATCACTTCATCAAATAAGTGAATATCGAATGCTCACATAAGCAAAATGTAAATGAAGCTATGTTGACAAAGCCAAGGGATATAGCAAATCTACTGGCCAACAAATTCAGCTCCAGCTTTACCCCCACTCAACCCCAGTGACCACTCAGGAAGTGCCGTCTAACAAAACCCATTCTTTCATCATTAGGGAGCAGGTCCTAGCTGTAAGGCCAAGAATGCAGATTCGATGGGCCCCAGTAATATCACAGGATGCACTACAACTTAGTGTGATGTATGACCTATCAGAGCCTCTGGAGTCACTATTCAGCTATGGCCTCTGAACAGGCTTTGTCTCACACAAATGGAAGACAGCAGTTGTCATCCCTTTCCACTCATATGCAAAGCCATGGAAAGAATTATCATGGACATGATTAATAATGACATAGAAAACCTTCACACACTGGATCCTTCCCTATTTGGTTTTGTCAAATGTAGGCCATGCCTACTAAATGCGGTGGACTTCTTTGAGAAGGTCACCATGGCAACAGAATAGGGCAAATGGTACATATTCCATACCTTGACTTTGCTAATGCATTTGATACAATACCCCCACTCAGGTATTGTAAACAAACTTGTGGAAGTAGGTATTAATCCCTATGTAATCCACGGATCCTTTCAGTCGACTGAGTTTTCAGAAACTCAAAATTCATATGGTCAAGACCATATCATTGAGTTTTTGAAACCTGAGGCTTTAGAATGGAAATGATGGTACAGCAAAGATGAAGAAATTTAACCTTCATTCACTGTAGTGCAATCTCAGAGTTAGTATATAATTTGCAGGGGGTGTGGGGAGGCTCTGTTCCTGAGAAGGTGGGTGTAGTGGAGCTTGCCTCTCAGCATGAATATAAAAAAAGTAGATTTTTAGATTTTTTTTGTAGTTTTCCTTTTTTTTTTTTTTTTTTTTTTTTTTGATGTTTGAGTTTTTGGAAACATGATCATAGGGTCTTGTCCATATGAATTCCGAGTTTCTGAAAACTCAGTCATCTGATGTAGATCCATCGCCATTTGGCTCACAGATGGGACCAAGGAAGTTTGGATTGCAGAGACCATCTCCGGGTCTCCTGGTCAGATACTAGCAGAGTCCCTCAGGGGTCTGTGCCAAGTCCACTCCTCTTTGGCATCTACTTTTTAGAAGCCAAGGCCAGCATCAAGGAATACTGGCTGATCAAGTTTGCAGGTGATTGCAAACTAGGAGCAGTCATAGAATCCTGCCAGGATACTAAAACCTTGCAGGAAGGTCTAACTCAAACAAATGACTG
This sequence comes from Protopterus annectens, assembly GCF_019279795.1. Classification (NCBI taxonomy): domain Eukaryota; kingdom Metazoa; phylum Chordata; order Ceratodontiformes; family Protopteridae; genus Protopterus; species Protopterus annectens. The sequence goes on along the minus strand of NC_056728.1, from coordinate 605,595,764 downwards.
ATGCCAAAGCCATGGCTTAAAACGCAATTCCAAGAAATGTACAATAGTTCCTTTTGGGAAGGCAGCCACTCTAGGAAACTACCTCAGTAATAAAACACCCCTATGTGTAGACACAGTAATTAAGGATTTGCAAAAACATGTAGATAGTAACCTGGCTTCAACCAACATGTGTCTAAACTAGTAAGGAAGTCTTTCTATATTATTCAACATATAAGTAAGGGCATGGCATTTAGGTTCTGGGAGGTCATCATGCCATTGTATTTGGTCCTCATCAGACCCATCATTGAGTATAACATCCTCTTTGGTATGTACCTGACCAAGCACCTGCAACAACTTTAATATCCACAGAGGTTCTTCAGGAAAAGAATGCAGGGTATAATAACAATGGTCTATACAGATCACCTCTAAGTCCTATGTCTATACTCCGTTTTCTACAGACTGCTGGTAGGTGAAGCCTGGCATATAAGTCATCCTTTATCCTGCTCCAATGGACCTTTTTCATATCCACTGAAAGTGCTCTCCTGGACAGCCTTCCAGTGGATTGTGCTGCAACGGCTTTTATTATAACATTAACAGGACACTACTTTTCTTTACAGGTGACTGTAGGTGCCTCTTTCATGCTGAATGTGCTCCTAAACATTTAAAAGCTACTTTGCAAGTATTGACAAAATAGCTGAATATAACGTCCTAGCGCTCACTAAGCCAGGGGCAACAGCTGAATATGACCCTCTCATAGACCCCCTCTCATTCTTTCAGACTAATAGACCTCCCTCCAGTGACTCCCTTCAATACTTCTTGTAGTTTGTCAACCCTATTCCTCAGAAATATTTTTGGACACAGGGTTTATAATTCCCTAAAAAAAGGATACCGTTGACCCACTATCTTACTACCAGGCTTTTTCCCTTGGACTTTCACAAACTAGTTCATGAAATTCTTATTTGACTTTCAAAAGCTAGTGCAAGTATTTTCTTTAATTTGTCTTTATTATGAAGCCATCCTATACAATGTTTCCTCTATTCCTGACATACCAGTTAGTGTCTACACTGATACTGATAGTTTTTATTCTGCAGGCTTATTTCTGCTATCACTTTGATAGCTCCAGGTACTGCCCGCTCTTTCATCCTTACTGTGGTCAGGCTCACTCAGCTCCTCTACCCTACCCTCATTCCCACCTACCCCCAGATCATTTTCCTTTATTCCTAGACAAGCTCCTCCCCTTCTCCCTATCCACCAATCAGCACTCTACCCACAATTTTCAAACTCACTTCATTCATTACCTCATCAAGTCTTATTTCTGACTCTTCTACATAAGATTTTCTTTACTTTATCTATAATCTATCACCCCAAACCTTAACTACAATCTACCCTCTTTACTATGCCTCTAATAAAACATATCTGTCTCCCTGTCCTGCTAGCTCTGTTACTCCTAGCCCTTTATACCACCTCTTTCCAATCATACCTTCTCACAAACAACCCTTCCCCTACATTGCCAGTAATTGAGGACCTGCATCATGACAAACCCACTGCTCACATATCCCCATAGCTTTTCAACACCTCCCCTACTCTACTATTCTCTTAGATATTTTCAAACTCACACCTCTGCTACTACACTATATAAATATATATATATATATATATATATATATATATATATATATATATATGTATATATATATTAATCACAGTCTGTTTTCCATACTAAAATGTCTTACCCTCCATTCCCTTACTCATATTAAACTCCAGTGTGACATCCATCCTAATCCAGGCCCAACCCTCAATGCATTCTCTACCCCACCTCTCTTCCCAAATCCATATTCTAACACCTTCCCTAACTAATGTCAACCTCGGAAGCTTGATAAACAAAGTATATGAATTTCATGCTGCTTTTGCACTTTACTCCCCTGATATAGCTGTCATTACTGAAACATGGCTTAAGCCTCATATTAAATCTGAAGAATTTCTTCCCAATAATTATAACATCCTCAGAACTGATACAATATCTAGTCGTGGTGTTGGAGTTGCCATTTTGTTTAGAGACAATCTTAAATTAGCACAACTTAACTCTACTCCACCTGATATCCCTAACATAGCAATTTCAGTAGCATGCCTAGATATGAATAATCATAAGTCCATTATCTTTATAGCAATCTACCTGCCCCCTGCTATTAACCTCCAAACTATTGAAAACATCCTTGAATGGGCCTCTACCAACTTCACCCATGAAATTATTATACTTGGAGATTTTAACCTAGACTGGATACCTGCTCTTCTAACCCTCCTACTAACTTTATAAACCTGTACAATTTCTGTCAAAAAATTAACCATCCCACATGCATTGACAAACACACCAGCAGGCAATCCCTTCTTTACTGAATTTTAACAAACAAATCCAATGTTAGCTATGATACTGGGTGTGTCCCTGACCAGACCTCTCAACTGTCCCAAATTATCCATTCTTTGCCGAGTTTTGGAGTAAAACAATGGGGTGCCATGATTCCCGAGTGGCACCCCTTCATTTCTGATTTTCCCAGTGTTTTTTTTTTAATTTTGTGTTCTGCATTTTGCTGACGTCACCGCACATGCCTGATGACGTCAACTCCATCAGCCTGTCGGAATTCAGCACTCGCGTATGTTGTGCATGCATTTCCAGTGTTTTTTTGAATGCACGTGAGTGGGAAGGAAGTAAGGACTGCTTTTCCAAATATATCTGGCTACCTGCGGGAAGGACACACTTCTAAATGTATTATTATGGGAATCTGTGAGCACTGAGCGGAACGGACAAGTTCAGGTAAGGTGTGTGTGTAACAAAAACAGAAAACTCTCATCAAAAACAGCAAATTAATATAATTTGTCAGGCAAACTCCTGTGTAGTAAATTATTGGTACTACTATATAATACCTTGAGGGTACTGTTCCTTAATCAGAAGCTCCATTGTTAAGCCGAGCGAGCCGAATATTGCAATAAACCTTTCTCTAGCTTCTTTTGTTGGCAGCTTAAATAGAAATAGTACTTAGTATCTGGCAAATTAACCTGAATATTTAACCAAGAGATTTGTTCCCCTGCATTATGAATTTCAATGAAAATCTTTGAACAGTTTTCTTTCATCTGTGCCCCTTCTCAAAGAAGTCAAACACTGATTTTCCAATATACAAGGTGTAACTTCTAACACACGTTCTGCCAATAAATACCCTCTGTCTTAGTGGGAGATAATATCACATCACTTTATAATAAAGTAGTTGCAAAAACATTCTAAAGAAAATAGTTTATAGTGCATACAAATACAAGGCTTGAGGGAGAAAAATATAGCTTAGCAAGGATTTTGACATTAGTGCTCTTTTACTTATTTTTTTTTCATTTGCTACAGCATATACATTTCCACTTAGTCATAGAACTTAAACCACTTTGAGTTGTCTGAACCAAATGAAGAAAATGCTGATTCATTGTTCCAGTTATGTCAATCCAATATCAATGCATACACTGTTTCTCTTCCTAAAATAATTTTTTTTCACTTTTTCATATCTAGTTATATAATATTCTGCAACTGTAATTTATTTCTAATCCAAAGTAATATCCCAGCAGTTTTTTAGGCTTGTAATAAGTCAACTGCACAAGCTTATGAGTTTCTGTGACACACAAGACCCTCCCCCCCACACACACACACTAATACTAATGTTAAAATAAATAATCATTAGCAATGGCTGAAATACCTGAACAGTGACCATAGAAACTAATTGACCACCACTGTTGGAAACTTTCTGTACTGTAGCAGCCTGCTCTTACATCCTTTAACCAGCAGCCATATCATTGAATCTGAAACTACATCACTGGTATATCATTTCAAAGTATTGAGAAGTCTCATAGCAGTCATGATTGTGTGCAAGCATTTGATGTTTGTGGCATATAAAAATGAAATGCTCATATTGATTCATAATAAGTTACTAGGCCTATGAATAAAAGTTACCTAGACGCCTGAAAACTGTCTTCCCAGTTTTATGCTTGATTCTTTTTTATAGGAATCCAGAATTGGTCTAAAAGCTGGCAAAAAATTGAACTTTTTATTTTTAATGAATGTGTATTGCACAATCTGGTGATGCTTTGAGTTACAAATCTGCCTTTATTCTATGTAACAGATACTTATTCACAGATTAGTTCTAGGCTAACTGCCCTTGCAAGCCATTTTTTTTTAGCCTAGCCAATTATCCCTTGTGAGACTCAAACCCTGCATCTTGTGTTTGTAAGACCAACACCTTAACTATTAGGCAACCCTCCTAACCTCCCAGGGTTAGGTGGTATTAACAGGGTGATGTGTACTGACATTATACTAATGCCATGATAAAATGTAGAAATAATTCAAAAGAATCTCCCTTGTGAAATGCATTGAACACAAAACATTAATCCCCACTTTTGTGTCAGTATGAGCTCCATTGGTTTGGTCGACATGGATTTTGGTTGCCATCTGTGTAATTGACTGCACTTGGTCGATTATTCGGGTAGCTGGCAAGTGTGTGAGATCAACAATCCCCCCTGGTATTGCTTTGTTTAGCAGATGTCTATTAAAAGTTGTGCATTGTGCTAAAATGTAAAAATAAAATCCAAATAGTCATTGTAGAAGTAAAGCAGTATGCAAACATTAGTGTTTATGGTAAATGGGGCGAAATAACCAGGTAATGGGAAATTGGAATGGTTACAGGTGGACTCTGGCGCCATATTTTAGTTGTCTGTTCTTCAGTTTGCTTTTGAAAGTTGGTATCCCATAATTCCATTGGAGTGGGTGGGGTTACATAATTATGTATGCACATTTTATGTTAATCAGCTTACAGATTTGTAACTATTTTTCATGGGCCTTGTCCAGATTTTTGATATTTCCAGGTTGAGAGGTATGTCCCTGACATACCAGGTGATCACTTCCCTACCTACTTGATTAGAAAACATACACACAATTCCTGTAACATTTCATTTTGCTACATTCACAATAAAAACACTTTTCTCCTACGTTATTCAACAATATGACTGGGCACCTCTAAAAACTCTTCAATTGGACCGCGGAGTACAGCACTTCAAAAGTGCTTTCCTACAAATACTTAATGATCTAACTCCAGTTAGAAAAATTCATACCAAATCCAAACAGCTTCCTTGGTTGTCAAAAGACACAGTTCTTCTACTAAAACAAAAAGACAAACCCTGGTATCTCTTTAAGAATAATAGAAGTAAACAAAATCTCATTACCTACCAATAACTTCAAAATCAGACCAAAAAAACTAATTAAACAAGACAAAAAAACTACTTCCAAACAAGTCAGCTACAATACCAGAAAAATCCCAAAAGATTCTGGCAAACAATAAACATCCTTCTCAACTCAGGAAAACCCACTACCCCAGACCCAACTCTGACTAACCCATAGCTGCTCAATTTAACTCCCATTTTATTAACCCAATAACCTCTCTACTAAACAGAACCTGTACTATGCCTCTGTCCATACCTCAAACCTCCAACAACAATTCTGCCCTACTCAAACCTATCCAAACAAGTTATGTTAAAAATCTCCCTTCTAAACCAAAATCTTGCACATTAACTGCAGACCAGCTACCTGGTGACTTTCTACAACTAGCTACTACTTCCATCGCTTACCCTATATCTATTCTCATTAACCGTTCTATCTCTGAACAGTACATGCAACTCCTCTGGAAAATATCTCGCATCATACTCTTACATAAAGGCTCTACTGATGTATCCAACTACAGACCCATAGCCATTTTGTCACCACTTGCCAAAATCCTAAAAAAAATATGTACACAAACAGATCTTACACAACCTCCAGTCAAATAATCTATCATCTAATACACAACATGGCTTTTGACCTAGACATAGGACCAGTACAGCTCTAATTAGCTTTACTGATACTGTAAATCAACTCAAAAACAAAAAACAACTAGTATCTGCTATCTTGCTAGATATGTCAAAAGCATTTGATACTGTGGCTTATCAAATACTTCTCAATAAACTGGCTTTCTACCACTGCAGCTCTGAAGCCCTGAGCTGGTTTCATAGCTACCTGTCAGATAGGATGCAAGCCACTTTATGGGGCAATAAATTCATCCCAGCTCCTTATATGTATAGGAGTCCCACAAGGATCTATCTCTGGCCCACTTTTACTTACAATTTTACCAACAACCTAAACTCCTCAGCAAATCCAGCCTCAGTCATACAGTATGCTGACAATGCTTCCCTAATCTGATCTTTCCCCTCTATAAAGGAACTCCAAGAAAAAACTCAGGCAGCCCTCCAAAATATTGAAAACTACTTAACAGCCCATCAACTTATACTTAACCCAAATAAAACCAAGCTTATGGTCTTCTATAATACCTCAGTAACCAGCCAACCACATATCTCTATTTCCTCCTCCAATGACCCAAAAATAGAACCAGTTGTGCATATAAAACTTCTTGGTGTCACAATTAATAGTGGACTTAAGTTTGACAAACACCTTGCACTAACAATTAAAAAGGTTCATATCAAACTGTGTTCTCTCTATAGGGCTAAATCGTATCTTACTGACCATGCCAGACTCGCAACAGCCAGAACCCATCTATTACCTTCCCTGCTTTACTGTTAACAAATATTTACCAATCCTTGCAAATCTGAACTGAATAGCCTTGAATCTTGCTATAACAAAATAGCCAAATTTGCCACTAATCAATCTCAAAGATCTCACCAGTGCACTGGCCTTCTCCAGCTGAACTGGTTAGAGTTCCCTCGCCTGCTTACTCTGACTCAGCTAATAACTACCTGTACAGTCTTATATAATCTTGACAACTGCCCAGCTCTATCTAACCTTGTCCAACCCTACACTAACCTAAAATCTCTTCGGTCTGCTGATGGAGTATTGTTGATATCTCACAAAACCTAAAACTCTCACGGCATCTCCTTATACTCACATATCATTGCCAAACACTGGAATTTTCTATCTCAGCATATTCTGTCTATCAATAATACACATTCATTTAAACAGTCCTTAAAGGAATACTTCACCAAACATAGGCTTTGTTCATGTTCTCCACCAGACTAACTAATTTAACCCCTTACTGTCTAACTTCCTACTCTCCAACACAATTGTCAATGTTTCTTGGCAATTGAGCCTTCTTAGCATCAGTTTGTGATATTTTTTGTTTTATCTGTATGACTAGTATAAGCTAATTGCACTTCTATTGTTATATGCTTTTAGATACAATGTCAAGTTATTTGCATTTGAACTCCTATTGTAATTGTCATATGTACAAATGTATAATTATATAATTTCCTTGGAGCTTTTCTCCCCGGGTCTCCACTGAAAATGGGCTTCTGGCCCAGTTGGACACTACCCAGTTATCAAATGTAACTAAATAAATGAATAAATAAATACTCATTGTAACTCAGACCTGTAATAATAACACAGTGGTTGGTGTTCCATGTTCATCCCTTACATTGTGGTATACACTTCCTTTAAATGCAATGAGTGTGAACAGCCATGACTGCCAAAAAATGCAACTAATAAACAGATTCTTTGAATGGGGAAAGCCCTATTTCTTTCAGATCCTGTGACTTCATAGATAATTTTATTAAATAAGTTGACATGTGGCAAAGTCCCTACAGGAGTATATGGGTGCCTTTGACTTCTTCAAGAAAAGTGTGAATTTGAATTTTGTCCACATTTTTTTTTGTCTTGAATTTGAGTAGAATGTTGACTTTAGAAAAAAACATTTATTTATTTATTTACTTATTGACGTTTGTTAACCGAGTTAGTCCAGCTGGGTTAGAAACCCATTTTCAGTGGAGAACCGAGGAGAAAAGCTCCAGTTAGAGATATACAACATAAATCTAGTTACATTCAGTGTAAGTTTTACAGAGATAAACAATTTATAGTTGGTTACATTCATTTAACATTTTGCAGCTAAAAAGATTCCATTTAGTCTAAGATTGCCATTTAGTCTACAATATGAGAAGGTTGTGAAGTAATGGTAAAACAAGGTCCAGGTACAACTAGAAATCTGCTAGCCATATGTAAAGAATAAAGCCAAAATAGAAAATCTGCTAGTCATATTTAAAGATAAAACCAAAAGAGGGGTAAGATATATACATAATAGGAAGAGCAGAGGAGGGAATAAGAGTAGGATAGTATACCAGCATGAGACCTTGTATATGTAAAAATATTTAGAGATAAATAATACCATGTAATTACAAAGTGTATTTGCTTTATACTTGAGAGATTTGGTAGGCTGTACATAGCAGTCAAGGTAGAATGGATGGGAGTTAAGAACTTTGAAAGTGGTGGTTAGGAGAAGTTATGGCAGGGACAAGTTTTGGAGTAGAGCAGATGCTGTTTAAGTTCCTTTTTAAAGTGAGATGGGTGTATACTGGTACATAAGTCTAAGCGTAGTTTGTTCCAGTCTGGGCAACTGAGCATTTGTATAGTAATTTGCCCACATTTTTCTTTAGCGGATGGACTGCTAGTAGTTGCTGGTTTGAGGTGCACAGGGACCGAGATGGGGAGTAGGTGGATACAAGGGTAGAGAGAGCTGGACAGGAAGATGGTTTATATAGTATAGAGTGTACAATTTGGAATTGTGATGTTAACAGCAGTTGTGGGAATTCAAGCCATTGGAGAGAGTTAAGTGCAAGGCAGTGATGTGAGGTGTAGTGAGAGTTAGTAATGAATCTAGCAATGTTATGGTATGTTTGCTGGAGTTTAGTCAAGCTAGTGTGCTGGATAAAGGTTAGTACTGGAGCAGCATAGAGGGGTGAGGGTAGGAGGAATGCCTGAGCTAGGATGAGTCTGGCATTTGGAGTTAGAAACATTTTATTATGATACAGCAAACCTAGTTTCTGTTTGTTTTTTTTTATATACATTGGAGAAGGTGTAAGCTGAACTTGAGATCATCATCTATTATGACACCTAAGAGTTTAGTCTGTGATTCAGGCCGAATGATTGTGTTGTTGGAGGAAGTGATAGTAAAGGTGGATTTATGGTGGGATAGAGAGCAGGGGTGAAAAGCAAGAGCTTAGTCTTTTTCAAGTTGAGGATGAGTTGATTATCTGATAACCATTTTTCAGTGGTAAGAAAGGTGTGTTGTGTGAGGCAATGTTATTCTGAGATGTTAGAGATGGAGATGAGTGTTGAGTCATCTGCATATTGGATGAGGGAAGAGTTTGTGCAAGATGTGTACAGCTCATTTGTGAAAACATTAAAACATAGGGGACCCAAGATGGAGCCCTGAAGGACTCCAGTAGGGACTGAAGTATAGGGAGAGTAGGAAGATAGCCATTTGACAGATTGTTGTCTACAAGAGAGGTAGCTGGAGAGCCAAGTAAGGGAGGTAGCAGATAGGTTAAGGTTTGCAAGTTTGGTTAGGAGGATGGAGTGAGATACTGTGTCAAAGGCTTTAGAAAGGTCAAGGAAGAGACGGGATGTGAGTAGAGTGTTGTCACAAGCCTCTGCTATGGTGTGTGTGAAGGACAGAAGGGCAGTAGATGTACTATGGTTGGGGGGAACCATGTTGTGTGGGAGTGAGAAGGTTTTGCTGGAGGAGATATGTCAGGAGTTGTGAGTGAATACATTTTTCTAGTATCTTAGAGAGAGATGATAGGATGGCAATAGGATGATAGTTAGATGGGTCAATAGAATTACCACCTTTGTGGAGAGGGCTAGTGTAGAAAGATTTCCATATTGATGGAACTGTAGCTTCCTGGATGGATCTATTGATGAGAATTGATACAGGATAAGCTATAGAGCCAGCAGCAAGTTTGAGGAAAGATGGGGGGAGATTATTAGAGGAGGGTGAGCAGGGTTTAAGTTTCAAAAGAAGTAATTTAATGTAGGAGGTGGAGACAGGTTGAAAGGAGAAGAGATTTTTATTTAGATGGTCTGGTGGGGCTGATGGAGTAGTTGTGTTTGGGTTGGTGTGAGTGAGGTTCTGGACTGTTTCAATAAAGTGCTTGTTAAGGAGAGTAGTAGCTTCTTGTGGTGATTTGTTTGGGTAAGGAGAGGGATTTGAAGGGCAACCAGGAGAGAGGATATTGTTGAGGATAGCCCAGAATTTAGGGGGGTTGGATTTGTTGTCAAGTTGTGCAGAGCTATAGTAGGACTTTTTGTCCTTATTAGTTAGTTTCTTGACTAGATTCTTCAATTCTGTATGTTTTTGAAATAAGATTTGTTATAGGTGTGTGTAGGTAAGTAATAGTCTAGAGTATAGCTATGAAGGTTAGGTATGTAGCTGGTGTTGTTAGCTAGGGTTGGAGGGTGAGGTTTATGTATAATTTTGCTGGAGAGAGGAGGGGTTAAATTACAGGCAGGTCATGGAAAGTGATTGGCTGGGCTAAGAGGAAGGGGAGGGATAGTCAAGTATAAATGTAATTGATGTGGGGGTGGGTGAGAATTGGGGTAGGCTAGAGGAGCGAAGAGAGACCAGCGTATCAAGGGCAAAGAGAGTGGGGCAGCACCCACAGAGAAGATCCAAGAAACAATCAGAAAAGCAGGTAAGTACGGTAGACTAGAGAGCAGAAGAAGGAAGGGGGAAGAGTATATCAGTGAGAAAGGACTAGACTGAGTGGATCTGTAGAGATTAGAAGGCAGTAGATTAGGAGTACAGAAAGACCAGGAGATGGACAGGAAAGATAGATGAGTGCAGTTTGCAGTTGCAAAGGCTATAGAAATAGGATAAGCAGTGAGAGGTAGAGGGAGAGGTTGCAGTGAGCAGGTAAGGTAGACGGTAGATAGCAGAGTGGGGGCAGGTTAGAATGAAGAGAAGCAGGAAAAAGGCTTGGAGATGTGCAAGAGTTTGGTAACCACAGGAGCAGCAGTACAGATAGCATGTAGTACAGCAATTAACAGTGTTGGCTGGACATACTTATACACTCATGATGCATAAGAAGACACCACAGGGGAATCTTGACCTCAGTAAGTTCCAGGCAGAGTCAATCAGTGGGCTTGGAAGCTGAAACAGATTAGCTACCATTGAATAGCAGTGTAAAAACAGGGATGTTCAAATGTCTCAACTGTAATTTCTGTAATTATTTGTACACTTTTATAAGCCAGTATTAGATAATCATGAAATTAAAATTGTCTCAGGAAAAACCTGCTCATCCAGAATATCTGTTTTATCCAGTTCCTTGAATAGAGACCACTGTTCTGGAACTCCAAGCTTTTTTCAAAACATTGATGTATCTACTTCCAAACTGTTCCCTTCCCCTTCAACAACTACTACAGAATCTGGAGGGAAGCCAGATGTTACACCAACAGCTCTTCCAACAGGCAACAGAAGACAACAGGGTGATCAAGTTTAACAGGAAGCCTTTTACTTTTTCAATAGGTGACTGCTCCTTTTTCTTGCTTTTATTGGTAGTGTGCACACTATGCCAAAATGTATAGCCTTTCCTTAGAGTAAAATCTTTTTATGTGGGAATATAATCCTCAAAATACTTAAAACTTTTGTAAGTGACTGGCTTTGAACTTTCTGTGTTTTAATTAGAACACATGCAACTAAATGGAATGAATGCCTCATGCCCAGTTATGAAATCCAACTTTCCGTTCAAATCACCATCTTGTTGAAGCAAAACAGATTAGGAAGTTGGCAAATACAGTGGCTGAAGAAATTTGTTCAAGATACAGACCACTATAATCTCTTATCTGAAGAGGAACTGTTTCCGTATGGAAGGAAACAGCAACAGGCCACCTCACGGTAGATAGTCCTATAGTGCCACAAGTGAAGTCTCTCTCCACTTCTATGTTTTGCCAGTTGGCCCATCTCTTGTATTCTGCATAGGACGTAATCGTTACAAATACTGTCCTTCCGGTTCCATGTCATGAAGCTTCCATCTGGCCTGCTTCAGAACTGAAAAACTCGCCAGCAATACTACAGTGATGTGCTTTCTGACAGACATATGACTTCGCAAGTTCCTCAGGAGAAGCATTACCCATCCCGAAATGAACACTATCTTGATGATGTTGGATCGCTCCAGCAGATGGTACCCAAGAAATGTGGATGCCCCTCCGGCATAAGCAACAAACTTTAAGGCCCAGCCATGACCTGCACTATTACTCCACAGGAATCAAAGAACTCTGCAGTCCTTACCTAAAACTAATAGAGCACCTCACAGAACTCTAACAACATTTAAATTCATAGACATTCTATCAGCTGTAATAAACAATGCTTTGACAATTCCGCTCCTCTCCATCCATGCTGGAAGTACTTAGTGTCACAGAACTCCATTAAAAGAACAGGTGTATATAGGAGCCCACCAAAGATTTTGAGAAAGCACTGAAGATGTTTTTTTAGCAGTGGGATGCATATGTTAACTTATCCAGTAAGTTATTTATTTTTGTATTATATTTTCTGTAGCAGTTATTAATATCAGAACAGTTTTTAGATATACTGCTTATACAGCTAATTTGTGTATGATTTCTATGAGATGACATAACTATTGATGGGCCATTACTTGGTGCATCCAAGAAGTGTACAAAGCAACCAGGTGTGTGCTGTTACACTAGGAGGGGGCTATGTGCTAAGAAGTGAACAGAAGTGTGACAGAGCCACCTCCATACAGAGTAGTACACCAATTACATTTTCTTTTGACCGGTATTAAGAAGCTTGTCTATTGCTGTAGTCAAAGGTAAACACTGTACTCCTGAAAAGTTTTACCACCTGGCAACTCAATCTGTCAGGAATCAGGAAGAATGGACACTAGGATCCTGTAATGACTTATTATTACTGAATTTTCATATTCCTTCTATATGCAGTGACATTATTGAAATGATATTTGTGAAATGCATTGACCTTGCACTAAATGTTTTACTTAGTACGCATTCTGTTTACAACATGCAAAATTTTCATGAACCCCATAAATATCTTGCTAGGCAATAGAAGTAATGGGTTTCATTTGACATAGTGAAGATGGTCCTACTCAAACATATGAAAATTTTTAATCATTAAAATCGCTGCAAAATTTGAATTACACAGAATTTTCATTTGAATTTCTAAAAGAACAAGATGTAATATAGCCAGGTCATCCAAAAATATGCCTATGTTCAATATTTATCATTTTTATTGTCTCATGTACATAAGAGCATAGGCTTTTATCAATACCGACCATTGACAGCAGAAGTTTACGTATTTATGCTTGCAGGCAGTTATCTGACAAAATGTATCTTGCACATTTTAAAATATTATAGCATGCACCTGTTTTTACATAAGCCAAGTAACAGGTGCAATACTTATTATTCTAGAAATGCTTAAGATAAATTATATAATTTATACTGAAGCCTCTATAGTGCAGACTTTTAGTGTGGGTGTCTGACAATAAATCTTTAATTGGTGTTTATAATTTTCCTGTGGTCATACTTTTTTTACCTTTGATACACTTTAAGTGAAAATCTATAAAATGTTGTATGCCAACTACAGACCAATGTTAAGGCAACTTACATGAAAAAGGGTTCATAGGTTCATAGGTAGGTAGTAGGCTATCGGCCCAAGGGCCTACTTAAGCCTAGCCAACAAGGCTCCCTGGCTTATGCCACCCAAGAAAGTTATTTTCCTGTGTCACTGTCGAGCAGAGACACAGAAGTGATCCCCGGGGTGTATTTCCTATTTTCCATCCACTCATCAAGATTTTTCTTGAAGAGTGCTAATGAAGAACTTTGCTTGACATAGATGGGTAGTCTGTTCCAGAGTATGGGAAGTCTCTGTGACAGGAATCTATCCCTCCAGCAGTTTATTGTGGTGACAAGGTTTAGGCCCCTAGAGCATGTAGCTAGGAGGGATTGGGATTTCTTTAGGTGTAGCATGTCCAACAGCTCTGGGTATGACATAGCTTTATATGTTAGGCAGAGATCACCTTGGAGTAGGTGATATGCTACGGAGTAAAGCTGGAGTTTTTTGAGACAGTCAGTGTAGGGCATTTGTTTGAGACCAGTAATCCTCTTTGTGAGGTACTTCTGTGGCCTTTCCAGCTGCTGCAGATGTCTTGTGAGGTACATTCCAAAAGGGGCATTGTACTCTATAATGGGTCTAATGAGTGTTGAGTAGAGGGGAACAATTACCTCTTTTTTCCTGGATGAGAACCCTTTTATGATGAGGTGTGCCATGTAGAAGGACTTCCTGACCACTGTGGTGATGTGACTATCAAAGGAGAGACTACTGTCCACCTAGGTCCCAAGGTCTCATCACACATTCGGTGTTAAGTAGATTGCTGCTTATGTGGTAGTTCATGGGTACAGAGTTTTTACCAAAGGGGATGACACTGCACTTTTTGGCATTAAGCTTGAAGCCATGACTCTGACACCAGGCATCTGTCTCACCGAGGCCCTTCTATAGGATGTCCACATCATTTGGGGACTTGACTATGGCTCCTAGTTTGCAGTCATCTGTGAACTTCATTAGCCAGAAACCTTCTGTGTTAGCCTGGACTTCAGAGAAATATATACCAAAAAAGGAGAGGTCCCAGGACTGAACCCTGTGGTACTTCACTTGTTACTGGTTTGAGGTCAGATTTGGAGTCTGCAACTTTTACAGTGTGGGCTCTGTCAGTGAGCCAGTTGGCAACCCAACTTGTGATGTAGGGATTTATACCTAGTTTAGTGAGTTTAGCTAGAATTCCAGAATGGGGGATGCTGCTGAAAGCATTGGTGAGGTCAAGATAAGCTGTGTGAACCACCTTACCCTCATCTACAGCTTTGGTGACTGCCTCAAAGCAGTCTATCAGGTTCAAGAGGCATGATCTGCCTTTCACAAACCCGAACTGGGTGGGATCCAGAGTTTGGAGGTTACCAATGTCTTTGTTTATGAGTTCCATGATGATACGTTCCATGGCCTTGCAGACCAGGCTCATCAGGCTAATAGGGGGATAGTTCCTGGGATCAGTGGTGGCTCCCCCTTTGTGGAGTGGGATAACTGTTGCTGTGCACCATTCAGTGGGCACAAAGTCTGATGCAAGGCTATTATTGAACATGGTGCTTAAGTGGGGAGCCAGTTCGTTCTGATGTTTATGTAAAACGCAGCCTGGGATGTTGTCCAGTCCCATGGATGCTGTGTTTTTGGCTTTAGAGAGTGCAGCTTTTACCTGCGTAGTTGTGATTACAGGGACTGTAAATTCTTCCAGTATAGAGATGGGCCCTTTAGGGGGTGAGAGGTGGGTAAAGTTAGCACTGAACCTATCTACTAGGATGTTGGCAATATCAGTTGGTTCTGTAATTTTCGTGCAGTTGTGCTGTAACTCAGAGCAGATCTGGGTGTTGCCATCGAGATTCTTGACATAGCTATAGAATGCTTTGTGGTTGTCCTTAGATTTAGTGGTGATTTTGTTTTCGTAGTTAGTTTTGGAGGATCTTATAAGTGATCTCAGCTTCTTACTGAGGCTGACCAGGGAGCTCCTCCAATCTGGGATTTTACTCTCTTTTGCAACAGTTTCTTCCTTCTGTTGTACAGTTTATTTATGGCAGGGGACCGCCAGATTGGCTTCCTTTTTTTGGAGGATAGCCTCTTGGTTTTGTTTGTGATAGCATGATCCATGTACTCGTGTAAGTGCTTATAGAGTGCATTTGTGTAGGATTCAGCAGTTGTAACTGTATTGTCCATCTACATGGGTGCCATGAAGTTCACCACTTCTATCTTAAGAAGCATGAAGTTGGCTTTGGAGAAATTTTTTACAGTGGTTTCCTTAATGGGCATGGGGGCAGGATGTGGATATCAAGGGTGATTAGCTTATGGTCGGATCGGACCAATGAGGAGTTGACTTCAGGTGTGGAACACCGGTCACTCATGTTGGTAATGACTAGGTCTAGGATATTGTTGACCCTGGTGGGGGTGTCGATAAGTTGATCTGGGGCATTGGAGTGTATGAATTTCAGAAAGTGTTGAGCTAAGGAGTTGGTACACGAGTAGTTTTCCCAGTTAATGGTGGGGTAGTTGATGTCGCCCATTATTAGGGTGTTTGGTTGAACCCTAATATTTTCCAGTACATCAAGAAAAGAGAAGTGGGAATCCTGGCTCATGGTTGGGGATCTGTAGCAAGCTAAAATTTGGATTGCAGTTCTGCCCAGAGTTAGTTGCACTTGGATAATCTCGGATGCATTATGCTGAGCAACTAGCCTGGAGGTGTGGATATCCTTAGTGAATATGGACACACCTCCGCCTTTGGTGTTTCGGTCCAGGTTACATGGCCGAAAAGTGTGGTATGAGTTATAGCCTGGTAGTGCAGGGGTGCTCTCTGGAGCTTTGAACCAGGTCTCAGTCACTGCACAGATATCGATGTTCTCCATTTTAATGAGTGTCTCGATTGAGTGCATTTTGAGATTTAGATTTCTAGCATTGAGTAGCATTACCCACAGTTTTTGCTTGTCTGCTCCTGTTACGGTGGTGAATTTGTCATTTGAACCTTGCCTAAAAAGGCACTATAGGGATGGCAAGAGCCTTCGCCAGTATCCGGAATCCCAGGGGTGACAGGTGCAGGCCATCTGTGGCAAAGCATCATGGTCTGTCGACTATGTCATCCCAAGCAGACAGATACTGGATTCCCTTAGAATGACACCAGAAGCTTAGCCAATTGTTGAAGTCGATCATTTTGTCCTTGTACTGCGGTATCATTCTGGTCGATGGCAGAATGCTACTCAGGGCTAGGGTAATACCTGCCTGGGCTACAAGATCGGAGAGCTCTTCCATGTCTCTTTTCATGTAGTCCAGGGAGGTACATCTCAGGTCATTCACACCAACATGGACAATGACAGAGTCATATTTGTACTTGTTGTGGAGTGACCTGAGTGCGTGGGGTATGTGGCGGATCCTGGCACCCGACAGGCAGCTGACAGTAACCTTCTCCTTGTTTAGCATGGTGAGTGGGATTTCAATGTACCTGACTATAGAGTCACCTATGACTAGTGTGTTGGGTACGTTGTTTTGCCTTATTGGTTGTGGTTGAGTGGCACACTGAGTCTGTGGGCTATGTGTCATTTGGGTTGTGTTGGGGGATGGAGGTTGCTTGCGTTTCTGCTTTGGAGGTCTCTGTTGCTTAGACAGATTATTATTGAGAGCCTTTGTGAATGTTTTTGTGTTACTATGTGTGGATTGTAATGTGGGTATTGTAATTTTCACAACACCCTCTGATATTTTCTCAATCAGAACATCTTAATGTAAATTTGAACTTCCTTGAAGTTAAAGGTAAATCATAATCCACATATATAGAAAGATGGGAAATATAACCTTGAAAGATTAGCTCTTGTCTAATAAGTGATATCTTTCACCATCCTGTTTGTTTGAAAACAGTGTCAAAATGATGAACATGCTTCAGGGTATGCATGTTTTCTATCAGATATCTGTGCAATATTTAAGTCCATACTGGCCTGTTTACCTATGTCTGGATATACTGTATCCAGAGTATTTTTTCAGGCCTCTTTATGACAAAAACAATTTAAAATATTCAAAAGTGAGAGCTACTTTAATGAGATGAAACTCATCGCTTGTAGTTTATAGTATGTAAGCTACCTGTTTTAGAGTTGCTTTTACTTTGCACAGCTATGTAGCATGAGGAAAAATGAAATACACACACACACACACACACACACACACACACACACACACACACACACACACACACACACACACACACACACACACACACACACACACACACATTCACGCATACATATATCCACACATGCACATATCTTGATATATGCTTACATTCAAATAATTTGTAACAGGACACCGATAGCAATACATAAAATTTATAAGGTAACCATGACAAATGTTAGAACCTGCTAGACTGAGTCCCAAAACATGGAAAATGAATGCCCAAAAAATGGATTTAAACATATCAAGTCCAAGATGGCCATTTCTCAGAGATATGGGGTCTCAGATTTGGTATTTATAATTGTGTGCTGTGAGGAGGGCTTGCACACTCATTTCATGGTACAGGGGCCACCCTGATAAAAAAAAAATCATTTCAGCAGGGAGCCAATTTTATAATAGACTAAATAAGAAAATCTAGATCATCATTGAAATGATCAGTTATCATAAATAGAATTAGTAAAATCTGACAAGTTTGGTATGTTTCTGTAAAAGAGAAAGCAGTGCATGCTTACTTGTCTGAATGGACAAATGCAAATGTGAAAAATGATATGTAATAAAATAAATGTGTTATAATTAACATCTGTAAAATGAAAAAAAAAACAATAGTTGGAATATCTCTAAAAAGGATAATTGTCTTACTTCAAGTTAAAAATTTAGTTAATAGATTTCCATATTTTTCAAATTCAGACAGCAGTGCAGAAATGAAAAATGATCCTAAGACCATCTTGGTCCTCTTTCTTTTATATGCAACACACTAACTACTCTTGTACATCGCTGTGACTCTCTCTTGATGAACAATGTGTTAGTCTTAATTTATTCTCCAAAACCCGTTTCAGGCAGATCAGGGATTCTAGTGATTTATAACCTAGTCTAGCAGTCAGTTAGAGCAATTTAGGAACCAGTCTATCAACAGGATGAGCTAACACACTGGCAGTCACAGATACAGGCACAGACACACGTGCACAGACATGCACACACACACACATAACACAGACATACACATATGCACTCATGCACAGAAGCAGACTGACACAGGATTGGGCACACATGCGCGCGCACACACACACATACACACACACACACACACACACACATATATATACATATAAAAATATATATATATATATATATATATATATATATATATATATATATATACATATATATATATATATATATATATATATATATGGTTCCCATTCAGAAGCCTGAAACATCATAAGCCTGAAAATCAAAATCCTGAAACCAAAAGCCTGAAAATTCAGAATCCTGAAAACTCAAAATCCTGAAAGCCCAAAATCCTGAAAGCCCAAAATCCTGAAACTCAAAATCCTGAAAACACAAAATAGACATACTGATGTCATTGTGGCTTTGCTATTGTTAGCCCTGTGGTGTTAGGTCATGCGTTGGAGTCAGGTAAGTGTGCGGTTGGTTTTATGTTAGGGGCGGTTTAAGTGAGTTAGGGTTAGGGCGCAGGTTAGGCATGTATGCAATAGTGACAAATATTGGGGTTAGTGGCGGTTTAAGTGAGTTATGGTTAGGCGGGTCAGGTGAGTGTGCGATAGTGACGGACCTTAGGGTTAGGGTTAGGGTCAGGGTCAGTTGGTAGATATTAGTGTCTTTATAGTGACATATTAGCATTATTTGTGTTTTCAGGATTTTGAGTTTCAGGATTTTGGGCTTTCAGGATTTTGGGCTTTCAGGATTTTGAGTTTTCAGGATTCTGAATTTTCAGGCTTTTGGTTTCAGGATTTTGATTTTCAGGCTTATGATGTTTCAGGCTTCTGAATGGGAACCATATATATATATATATATATATATATATATATATATATATATATACTCACATACATACATGGTAACACAGACACCTACTAGCAATCTGGTGGATTACCATTTCACTTATATCATATCATTGGGATGTGGTAGGAAATTATAAAAAGTGTTTTGTGGATGGAAAACGTTTTGCAGCAGTCAGTATATGGCATGTTGCAGTTTCTTAGGTTAAGCTTGTGTGAGGCCTTGACAGCATTACATTTATATCGATTTTATATTAAAAAATCTGTACCATGCACATCATTGCTACTACAGTAGGAAAATTAAATAAAGGAAATATTAAGTGAACTACCAGATTCACCACATCCTACTGAAAAACAACTTATCAAATTTCACTTTCAAGGAGATCAAACTGTCAGCATTCCCCTTAAATTTAACACCCATCAGTTTGGTAAAAAAAAATACAAGATGTAAAACATCATAAACAATAAGCTATTTTTTAATTTTTTTTATAATCGAGGTGAGTAGCTTTTCCATCATGCCATCACTGCTTATATACACTGATCCAAAGGTCATTCAGCCATGTAAAAAGAGAAAAGTTTAAACAGATCAGTCTCCTTCATCTGTAGTTAAGCAAAACAACACAGAGGAAATATAAAAAGAAAAGGCTTCTTAAACCTATGCATATAACCCTGATAGGGTGGCCACGGTGGTGCAGCGGTTAGCATTGTCGCCTCACAGCAAGAGGTTCTCTGGTTCGATTCTCGGCTGGGGTGCCTTCTGTGTGGAGTCTGCATGTCCTCCCTGTGGTCGTGTGGGTTTCCTCTGGGTGCTCCGGTTTCCTCCCACATCCCAAAGACATGCAGTAGGTGGACTGGATACTCTAAAAATTGACCCTAGGTGTGAGTGTGTGCATGTGTGTGCCTTCTGAGGAAGGGTGGGCGCCGGGCTGGCAACTCAACACCATAAAACTCCTCTGCCAATCATGAGCAGACAGATGATTCACTGTGGTGACCCCTAACCAGGAAAAGCTGAAAGAAGAAGATCATAGCTTCCTATACTGTCAGAAGAAAACAAGGAAAGGAAATGGTTCCTTCCTCAGAAAGTGCACTGAATGACAGAAAATGATGAATCAGGACTGACCATAAGAGGATATGGTAAGAATGTGTATTCCCAGCCAGTCTCTGTTGTGTGCATGGAGGTTTCTGCTCTCCATCATTGGAAGTCTGACTTTTATTAACTGCATATTACTAGCTTACTCAATAAGGTAGAGGCATACAGAATTATACCACTGCATATTGAGGATCTGTGAAAATAGCAAGGAATGCTCTGGACTTACATTTTTTTCAGAAAATGTTAAAGTGAAAGGTTCACTGGTCCAAAGGAAAACACATTATTAGAATGCTCAGGTGAACAGTGAATACTATGAACATAACATTTCTTTTTAACAGTAACAAAATAATTGTAACAGTACTATAATTATAATAACACTTTCTAACTCCAACAGCTGGATTTTAATCAGGTTCTCCCACTCATACTACCCAATAAAGAGTATCTCTTTTTTCTGAATAAAAGCTTTATATATAATTAAACTAGAACTAATATCCTGAATGCTATTGGCAAAAGTAATGGAAGTAATGGCTGCATTCTCAGCTAATTAAAAATTCCTGAAATATCGGAAACAGCCCCAGGTTTCCAGCAGTAAAGTGGAAACCAGTCATTACTTCTGGTATTGCAAAACAGTAGCATAGCTAGGGCAGGGACAGAAGGGCAACTGACCTGGGCACACATTGTTAGGGGGCATGCAATCAACTGATCCTGATCTGTAATGCAATACTGACTTTTAAAAGTTGGTATTGCATTTGTGGTCAAATATGAGTGGTGTATCACTATTGGTGTGGTCCAAACTTTAGCAACTACATGCTACATTATAGTTGATACAGTGTAAAATTAAAATATATATATATATCACTTTTTTTTAAACTAAAACCTGAGCACTGTAGTGCTCCAAGCAGGCAGGGTATTATTTGCTACAGTTTCTAAAAGTAATTTTCTTTTTTTGTTAAGTTAAACTTGAGTGCCTTAGAGCTCCAT
Source organism: Protopterus annectens (assembly GCF_019279795.1). Classification (NCBI taxonomy): domain Eukaryota; kingdom Metazoa; phylum Chordata; order Ceratodontiformes; family Protopteridae; genus Protopterus; species Protopterus annectens. The sequence continues at coordinate 605,574,303 of NC_056728.1, read as the reverse complement.
GTAGGCAGGGAAGAAACTTTTTCCTGCATTTGTTGCAAACAGTTTGTTAGAGCTAATTAAAATAAATTTTTGTTTGTTTGTTTTTAAGTAGAACATGAGCTTCGTGCAAGCAGGTTATAAGTTGTAGCAACTGCTTGCTACAGTGTGCTACAGTTTATAATAATAATACAAAATTATTATTATTATTGTTATTATTATTATTTAATGAGGTGGCACAGAAATGGGGCTTGAATGGCAAGGTGTGGGGGATGTTGCACATTTGGTCACTGATTTGTAATAAGCTATCAGTGTCAAAAGATCCACCATCTGCAGAAAAGCATGCCCTGATAGCTGACCCCAACCTAGTATGAGCTATATAGAATGCACTAATGCCACCAACTGATACAAAAGTGATCTTCACTGGATTAAAGAAACACTTTTTAACGAACCAAGTCATCAAAAGAGTTGCACTTATGTATGAATTGTTTTCTATGCACCTTTTAACTAATTATATCTCTTTTTGGACATTTTGGACCTGATGATGTACTATCACTGTTTATACTATTGTATAAGAAGATGATTGTAGTGACCGTAAAAGCAAAATCTGGACAGGAACATTACACTGGCATTTTTCTAGTACAAATGTCAGACTGGCAATAGATCCCTAACCTGACAACTGCCTGGATCAGGCCTATTCCTTTAGATATGAGCCAGTGCTGACTTTTATAACTGCTTGGGATTCTGTTTTTTTGTTTTTTGGTTAATTGCCAACTCCACATTTGCAGCTCTGGGATCCTTTGCTTAGGTTCATAGGCTGTTACTAGACTATCGGCCCTAGGGCCTATACAAGCCTAGCCATAACAATTCCCTGGATATTTCTTCCCTCAATATTTACTTCCCTGGACCCATGTCTAGCAGGGCGACTGACATGATCCTCAGGGTGAATTTCCTATCTCCCATCCAATCAAGGTTCCTTTTGAAGAGGGCCAAGGAGGCGCTCTGCTTGACATGTATGGCTTCTTTGTTTCTGTCCTTGCCCATGTTTTTCTCAGAAAGCAATAAAAATCACCCTCTTTAAATAAAAGTTGCAATGCCAGTCCACATCTGGATGTGAGTCCCTATGATGAACATTCTGAAAGTCTGACCCAAAATTATTGCCAGTTAATATTTTTAGGTGACTTGTATTTGACTTGACAAATTTCAAAATGCAATTTCTGGATCTAAGCCTTTACCCTTAGGACCCAGACCATTATTGCTGTAGAATTCTTTTTTTTTCCCCAAACATCTTTATTAAAATTTACACATATGACAAAGACAATCTTACATTGATATAAATGAAAAACATACAAAATTATATAACTTTAGTTGCAAACAGTTTACATCACAGACACCACTGAAATAACTGTAGTTGCTAACATTATACATCACTTATAAACCATCTAGTCATTGTCAGTTAAGCATTATATAGCTCATTCAAATCCTGCCTCTTAAACCTCGTTCCTGCTCTGCATTTATAGTTCCCACTATTCCCATTTTTCCTATGTAGTTTGCTCCTTCCCTTTTCTAAAGATCCCAATTCCAGTTGTTTTATCTCTGTTACTATATTCATTACTTCTAGTAAGGTTGGTCTAGACTTTGATTTCCATTCCCTTAAAGCAAAATAACATACCCAACATACTAGTAATAGGTGACTCTATAGTCAGGCACACTGACGTCCCACTCACTAGGCTGAATAAGGAGAAGGTTACTGTTAGCTGCCTGTTGAGTGCCAGGATGCACCACATAACACAAGCACTCAGGTCACTCCAGAACAAGTACCAATATGACTGTGTCATTGTCCATGTTGGTGTGAATGACCTGAGCCGTACCTCCCTGGACTACATGAAAAGAGACATGGAAGAGCTCTCTGATCATGTAGCCCAGGCCGGTATGACCCTGGCCCTGAGTAGCATCCTGCCCTCACCAAGAATGATACCACTGTATAAAGAAAAAAATTCTCAATTTCAACAATTGGCTATGTTTCTGGTGTCATTCAAAGGGGATCCAGTATCTGTCCACCTGTGATGACATGCTCGACAAGCCACGCTGCTTCGCTAGAGATGGCTTGCACCTGTCACCCTTAGTCTTTCGAATACTTGCCAAGGCTCTTGCTACCCCCATAGTGCCTTTTATAGGCAAGGCTCAAAAGACAAACCCACCGTCGTAAATAGCACAAGTAACAAAAAACTGAGGGTAATGCTACTCAATGCCAGAAGTCTAAACCTCAAAATGCACGCACTCGAGGCACTGCTCAGTATGGAGAAAATCGATTTATGTGCAGTAACAGAAACCTGGTTTAAGGCTGCAGAGAGCACCCCAGCACCACAAGGCTACAACTCATACCATACATTTCAGCCACAGAACCCAAACCAAAATACAAATGGCAGGGGCGTATCCATATTCATCAAGGATACCCACACCTCTAGGTTAGTGGCACAGCACGATGCTTCAGAGATCATCCACATGCAACTAACAATGGGCAAAACTGCAATTCAAATTGTAACTTGCTACAGATCACCCACCATGTCCCAGGACCCCCATTCCACATTTCTGGAAACACTGGGAAACATAAAGGTCCTACCAAACACCCTAATATTGGGTGATTTCTATTACCCAAACATTAACTGGAAGAACTACTCAAGGACTAACTCCCTTGCCCAACATTTCCTAGTATCTATAAACTGAAACGCCATTGATCAACTGGTCAACACTCCTACCCAAAGTGACAACATATTGGACCTGGTCATCACCAACATGGGCGACCAGTGTTCCACACCGGAGGTCAAGCCCTCGCTGATTTTATCTGACCATAAACAAATTACTTTGGATATCCACACCCCCCCCCCCCCGCCCCTGGACAAGGGAACCACCATGAAAAACTTTTCAAAAGCAAACTTTACATTACTTAAGACTGAGGTGGAAAGTTTCAAAGCCTCCATGCTAAAGGATAATGCTGTCCAAGCTACAAAATCCTTTACTAATGCATTCTATAGGCACCTACAAGAATGCATAGATCGTGCTATCCCAAGCAAAACAAGACTTACTCCTCCATGAAAAGGAAACCAGTCTGGTGGACCCCTGCCAAAAACAAGCTATACAATAGAAGGAGGAAACTAGTACAGAAAAGAGTAAAATCCCAAGAAGGGAAGACATCCCTGATTAGTATCAGCAAGAAAATACGATCCCTCATAAAATCATCCAAGGCGAGCTTTGAAAGAAAAACTGCCAAGGACTCCAAAGATAACCACAAGGCATTCTTTAGCTATGTCAAGAACCTTAGTGGCAATGCTCAGATCTGCTCAGAGTTAGTGCAGAATGGCACAAAATACACTGAACCGACCGATATGGCCAACACCCTGGCAGACAGGTTCAGCATAAACTTCACCCCCTCTCACCCCCAAAAGGGCCTATAACCATACCAGAAGAATGTAGAGTCCCTGAAATCACAGACACTCAGGTTAAAACAGCCCTCTCCAAAGCCAAATTCACAGCATCAATGGGACCAGATGGTGTCCCAAGCTGCATCCTACACAAGCTCAAAGATGAACTAACCCCTCACCTAAACACACTGTTCAAACTCAGCCTCTCCACAGGCTACATACCCATAGAGTGGTGCACAGCAATGGTTATTCCACTCCACAAAGGTGGAACCACAACAGACCCCTGGAACTATTGTCCTATAAGCCTGACTAGCTTGGTCTGCAAGGCTATGGAGTGCATCATCATGGAACTCATTAACAGAGACATCGGGAACCTCCAAACACTGGACCCTACCCAGTTTGGCTTTGTTAAGGGCAGATCTTGCCTCCTAAACCAGGTGGACTTCTTTGAGACAGTTACCAAGGCTATAGATGAGGGAAAGGTGGTACACACAGCCTACCTAGACCTTGCTAAGGCCTTCAACACCATTCCCCATTCTGGTATTATAGATAAGCTCACCAGCCTGAACATAAACCCCTACATCACAAGATGGGTTGCCAACTGGCTCATGGACAGAACCCACATGGTGAGAGTTACAGGAGCTAGGTCTGTCTCTAAACTGGTTACAAGTGGTATTCCCCAGGGCTCAGTCCTAGGACCCCTCCTGTTTGGCATATACTTCTCAGAGGAGCAAACAAGCACAGGAGGACTATGGCTGACCAAGTTCGCAGACGACTGCAAACTAGGGGCTATAATTGACTCTTTGGCTGACACAGACATCCTCCAAATGTGTCTCACTGAGACGGATACCTGGTGTCAAAATCATGGCCTCAAGCTAAATGCCAAAAAGTGCATAGCCACCCCCTTTGGAAAAAACAAATTACCCACAAACTACCACATAGATTGTAGTCCCCTAAATACAGAAGACATAATAAGGGATCTGGGGACCCAAGTAGATAGTAATCTCACCATTGATAATCACATTGCCAAAGTGGTTAGAAGTTCCTTCTATGTGGCCCACCTAATCACAAAAGGGTTCACATCCAAATCAAAAGAGGTCATTGTGCCCCTCTACTCATCACTCATCAGACCCATCTTAGAGTACAATGCCCCATTTTGGATATACCTTACAGGACACCTGCAACAGTTGGAAAGACCACAGAAGTACCTCACCAAGAGAATCAATGGCCTCAAACAGATGCCCTATGCTACTTGACTGAAGAAACTCCAGTTGTACTTGGTTGCATACCGCCTACTCAGAGGTGATCTCTCCCTGACATACAAGGCCATGTCCAACCCAGAATTGATGGACATGCTCTACCTAAAGAAAACCTTATCCCCTCGAGGTTCATAGGTTGGTACTAGGCTATTGGCCCTAGGGCCTATACAAGCCTAGCCATAACAATTCCCTGACTCTTTCTTCCCACACTATTTACTTCTCTGGACCCCTGTCTAGCAGGGCGGCTTTCTCCCATCCAATCATCAAGGTTCGTTTTGAAGAGGGCCAAAGAGGCACTCTGCTTGACATGCATGGGCAGTCTATTCCAGAGTTTGGGGAGTCTCTGGGTCAGGAATCTATCCCTCCAGCATGTTTGGTTTATTGTGGTGACAAGGTTTACATCCCTGGAGCATGTGGCTCTGAGGAATTGGGATTTCTTTAAGTGTAGCATGTCCAACAGCTCTGGGTTTGACATGGCCTTGTATGTTAAGCACAGATCACCTCAGAGTAGAGAGTATACAACAGAGTATAGCTGGAGTTTTTTAAGGTAGTCAGCATATGGCATCTGCTTTAGGCCTGTAATTCTTTTAGTGAGGTATTTCTGCTTCCTTTCCAGTTGTTGCAGATGTCTTGAGAGGTACATACCAAATGGGGATTGTATTCTATAATGGGTATAATGAGGGATGAGTACAGTAGGACAAACACCTCCTTTTTTTCTGGATGAAAAGCCCTTAGTGATGAGGTGTGCCACATAGAAAGATTTCCTGACTGTTGTGGCAATGTGGTTATTGAAGGTGAGACCACTGTCCACCTGTGTCCCTAAGTCTCTTATCACACTTTTGGTGTTTAGTGTACTGCCACCTATGTGGTAATTCATGGGTACATGTTTTTTCCCAAAGGGATAACTATACATTTCTTGGCATTGAGCTTGAGCCCATGGCTCTGGCACCAAGCATCTGTTTCTGTAAGGCCCTTCTGTAGATTACTTCACTTGTATCAAGATTATATCACCACAGAGGGGACTCTAACACACAATCCCTGACTTAGGAGGCCAATGCCTTATCCATTAAGCCACTGGGGCCTGACTTCCAAAAACTATGCTCCCAGCTACCTCTTTCTTGCCCAACACACCTCCAACATTTGCTATCCACCTGAGGAAAAAATCTTTGGTGTCTACTTGGGGTATAAAAATACTTATGTAAACACTTCCAGGCAAAGATCCTACATCTTCTAAACTCTGTTGCATATTTGGGACATATATCCCCCCATTGTCTCTTTGTGATTGCTTATCCAGTCTCTCTTTCCAATCCTTTCTAAGCTCCTCTGATTGATTCATATGATTATCATGCAATAGTTTATATGCTTTACTAATTATTCCCTTTTTAATGGCAGCTTCTGTTCTAGATTCTATTAAAAACTCTACCAGTGCTGGTCTTTCATTTAGGAACCCTCTATTTCTTTCTCTTTGTCTGTACTCTGATATCAATCCTTGATAGTGAAGGCAATCTCTAACCTGCAGTCCAAATAAATTCTTGGCCTCTTCCCATTAAATTACCTTTCATTTTCTAGTTATTTGCTCCCAATACCTTGGCTCCTTTGCCAGTTTTCTCCAATAAATTCCAGTCCCCTCGTGCTTAATATTTGTATCTCTAACCACAGTCATCCCTATCAGCAAAATCTCTTTTCTCCATTCTCATGCTGGTTTGGTTTTTGGAATACTTCCTACTATTTTTGAATATAATACTCTGTATGATTTTGGTTGTTTTCCTTAAACATCTACATTCAAAATCCCAATCTCTCCTTATTTCTTGAGCTTCCTCTCTGTGTCAGCATCATTCTTTTCCACTTTGAATTATAGTTTTCTGCTTGTGGTATGTATAAGAGCCTTAACTGTGTTGCTCTAACACTCCCTCTGAAATTAGGTAATCCTAGTCTACCCTGTTCTATTGGTCGAATAAGTTTATCCCACTTGCCCTTGCTGTCTTCCCTTCCCAGATAAAATCCTTCGACTCTTTTTTTAATTGCTATACACAACTTCTCCTCCAGTTGATAAAAGTTTGCCTGACTTGTGTATAAGACTAAAGGGACTAAAAATATTTTAAAGGCTCGTATCTTAGTATCCATATCCATATAACAAAACTTCCAGTTTTTCAATTTTTATCTTCTATTTTGTCTCTTCCCACATATCATTAGCTGCCACCACAGAGTCATTTTTAATCTATACTCCTAAATACTTCATTTTATCATGTCCCCATAAGTATGGATATTGTTGGACCAATTCGTGTGTGGGTACATAATTTACTGCTATTGCCTTTGTTTTAGCTTCATTAATTTCATATCCCGAGAAGATCTGAAATGGTCTTAAAATGTTCCACAACACTGTAATGTCCCTTTCAAGTTTTGTTATGTATAAAATAATATCATCTGCAAACATAGCCAGCTTTTCCTGACTAAGATACCAATTATATCATTGAATTTCTGAGTCCCTTATTTTCTTTGCTGGTGGTTTTGAATATAATGCAAATGACAATGGGGAAAGCAGACAACCCTGTCTGGTTCCTCTACTGAAGCAAAAATTATTGGAGAGGACCCCACCCACTTTAATGCATGCCTTTTATCCATCATATATTCTTCTAATCAACCTTATAATTATTTCAGGGAAAGCAAATTATTCCATTGCCCTGCTCATGAAGTCCCAGTCTACTCTATCAAATGCTTTCTCTACATCAAGACCCACCAATAAAAGTAGTACTTTCTTACATTCTGCTTCCCTCTGGATCATTATTGTTCTATTAATACTGTCAAATGTTTGCCTTCCCTCCACAAAACCACACTGATCCATGTCTATCAATTGTGGTATCATTTTTGCCATTCTTTTAGCCATTATAGACATAAACTCTTTATAATCATGGTTTAGTATTGAAATGGGCCTGCATGAAGCTGGATCCAATGGATCTTTACCCTCTTTAGGTATTACCTTTACGACTGCCTTCTTCCAGGATGCTGGTACGTCTCCTCCTCTTAAAATAATGTTAAACAAAACCTTCCAGATCTTTATCAGTTTTTTCCCTCCTAACTTCCAAACTTCTACAGGAATACCAACTATTCCTGGGGACTTTCCTGTAGATTGGTTATACATACCCATTTTTATCTCATCCCTTCCTATCCTGTCAGTAATTGAGCCTCATCTACCTCTAACTGTGGCATATTTAATTCTTCCATAAACATTTCCATTTGTACCTTTTCTTGATTTCCATATTTCTCTGCTTTGTACAAATTTTCATAAAATTTACGAAATATTTCTAATACTTTTACAGGGTATCTTTTTTATTTTCCTTGTTATAGGCTTCCTAAGCTTGGTGACTGCACTTTCCACTTTTTGTTGCCATAGTTGTGCTAGAAGATTTTGTGAAGTGTTATTATCAAAAAACAGTTGCTTAACAGCAATCTTTCTAAACACATGCATGTTATCGAGACAATCCCTTATTTTCTGTTTAGCATTCAGCAGTTACTCCTTTTCTTGTTCTGAGAGATTCCCCAAATTTTGCAATACTTTGTCAATCCCTCTAAATAATTCAATTTACTCTTTAACCATATCTCCCTTTCTTTTATTTCCAACCGAGTTTTAAGCTCCACTTTCATTTTATCCCACTCCTTAGCTAATTTTTCAGAAGATAATTCTATTTTCTCTAGTAGCGCCTGAATTAATTCCACAACCCATTCCTTAAATTCCTCTTTTCAACCAGTAGGTGGGAAAGTGCCAGTGTTTCATTTTCAGTTCATTACCTTGCGTTTTTATTTTAGTTATTATTGGTGCATGATCTGAAATAGCTATTGGGTGCGTTTCAAGACCTTCAATTAAAATGCACATGTTCCTATGAGATATAAAATCTATCTAGCCTAGTCCAGTTTTTGTATCTCACTGAGAAATATGTAAATTCACTCCGAACTCCTAGTACTGAATTCACATCTTCTATGCCATACATTTCCATAAATTTCTTCAAACATCTACCCTCCCTTGTTATATTTTCCCTTCTAGGCTCCCCCCAGACACATTTTCACTGTTGTGAACCAAATTCCAGTCTCCACCTATAAGTAATATTCCTTGCTGAAAGCTGATTATTTCTTCTAGAATTTTCTTAAGTTCCATTATAGCAGTTTCTGGTGAAATATAAATATACGCCAGTGTAATCCTCCTCCCTTGCCACTAGTCTCTTAGCACTAGAACTCTAACATTATTATCTTTTTATCCTCTTCTACTACTACTGGAGCTCCTCTTGCAATTAACATAAGTACTCCTCTTTTCCTTTGTCCCAGATATTCTGCTGAATAGCCATCCTGAAAACCTTTCTTTATCAAATTCACATGCTCAGTTCTTTCCAGGTGTGTCTCCTGTAGCATAACTATTTGCACTCTATATTTTTTAATATAGTTCACTACTCTTTCTTTTTTATATACAATATTGCAAGCAAATGTATATCAGGCACAAATATGGTCATTTATGTTTGTGTACTTAAATGTAAATTATAAACCCCACCAAAACTTGATAGCAATACATTTTCTTCTCAAATGCTCATAAACACTTCCCATATATATAATAGACTTCTCTTATACCATACTTCCCACATGCATACAAGCCCTTTCCAGATCAGTAGTCCAGTGTCTTCTAAACCACTTCTCGTACATTCTGTTTTGCCTCAAATAAGATTTATAAAAATAAAAATGTAAAAAGTAAGAAATTGAATGCTGTGCAGCATAACGTGAATTTACTCTGTGCATTTTCTCTTTTGTCTACACATGCCTCCCCATTTTCTCTGTTTTTCTTATTTTAATTATGCATTCCTTTTTCCTTTTTTCATTTTCACTCCCATTTATGTTCATTTTTTACAGATCCAAGGTCCTCAGGAGTAGTCCAGGCATGTATCTCCCATGACAGGGATTATTCACTCTCAGGCTGTCTGTAGCAGCACGTTTGTTGCTCTGTTGTTTGAATAAAGTACTCACCTTCCTGGTACTCGGAGGCATTTTTACTTGTGATACTTTGATGTCCTTACAGGGTTGGGGCGGTGGCACCAGTGCTGCACACATCCCAGCACATGGCAGCCTGTAAGCCTCACTTCAAGACTTGGTGGAGGATGTGCTGGAGCAGGTGATGGGCAGGTACACAGACCGATTCAGCCAGTCAAAGTCTCTCATTAGCATGTTCCATACACACCATCCCAGCTGGTGTCAACCACTACACCATCACATGCCCCAATCCCCTCAACATTGGGCTTCTGCACTGCAGCACCATCTGGCAGTGGAAAGGTTTGAGTTTCTATGGACTGGAAACTCCTGCTTACACCAGTCCCCCTAACCCATTTCTCCCTTATCCTTTCTCCTATAGCCTCTTACTTATTCCCCACCCACAGTACCCTCTCATATAAAAATATCTGAAAAATAGGTGGGGTCTATCCCCTGCCATAAAAAAGTGCCCTTCCTCTCTCACCTTCTCCAGTGCAACCCTCTTGATGTGTTCCTGCTGTGTGCCCCTTTTTATTGTGTCTCCCCTTTTTAAGGCTTTCCTTTCTCCCCATTTCTATTCCTTAAAGTAACCAGGAGGGTGTCCACATAAGGCTATCCCTACAGAAAACATTTTAAAACACTTTATTTTTTTTTACATATTAATAATAAAATAATAAATGTTTCACAGGCCAGTGCCTGCCTTAAGTCTTATAAGCATGACTGTGCATAACTGCATCTGCCCACCATATCCAAAAACATATGAGGTGATACGAAGTCTACAGCTTTAATGTAGTACTTTGCATGTATTTAATGCTTATTAATGTTAGAAACTTTACCCTTTTGCTGTAAATAGTCATAATTTTCAAAGCACCTTTGCTTTTTCTTATACAGTGTAAATTACATGCTATTAGCTTATTTGAATATACAACTAGCTACAGCTCTTTGCAGATAACTGATATGTAGCTGCAAAGTCTCAGACTATGAATACCACCCAATTTTTTACCACATAGATAATACCTGGTGAAATACAGCAAGCTTTCCTAAAAAGTACAGATATTATGCAACCATATTTGATGCCATAGCATTTAGTTTTCACTTGAAAAGGATCAGATCGCATAACTCTCAACTGTACAGATTTTTTGCAGAATGTCCAGGTTTTGGCCTCATATATTTGGTCCATTTTTTTCATAAAATTGTGGTTTTCTGGCAAATTAGTAGTAAATTATTAAAGACTGAAGTTAGAAAATAATGGCAAACATTTGAGTTTTAGACTTCATATCCTTCAGAAAGTTGTGTGGGTGATCTGATTACTTATTTGAGATGTGAAGCTAGCACTTTATAATCTCAAAATTCTGAAATACCAAATTTCAGAATCCCGAGATCATAAAGCCGAAAGCTCTAAATACCAAAACCCCAGAAGCGCAAATTTCAAAATTACGATGTTCGGAGATGTTGAAGTAGCACTTCTGGTGTTGCAGTGTTTGAATGGAAGTTCAGGTAAGTATGTATGTTTAAGGGTGTTGGTTAGGGGCTTTAGTGTGTGTCAGTGTGTTGTGACTGTGATGTGTGTGTGTGTGCAATGGGAATGTAGGTGTGTGGTGGTGTTTTTGTGTGTTTGTCTGTGTAGTGCAACCCTGGAGTTAGTAAATTTAAGTAGGGGGGTGTGGGGGGGCACAGCTTGTATGTAGTGTCGGTTTGTGTGTTTGTGTGTGGGGGGAAGGTGTGTGTTTTTGTATGTGTGTGGTGTCTGGTTTGTGTAGGATGCGCAATTTCAAAATTATCGCTTTTGAGATTTTGGTATTTAGTGATTTCGGCTTTATGGTCTTGAAATTCTATGATTCGGTATTTCAGAATTTCAGGATTATAAAGTGAATCCATATATATATATATATATATATATATATATACATATACAGACACACACGTCTCCATGCAAATGATACTGGTACACTTGGAAGACCTAGTCTCTCTTTTATATTCTTCTGTTATGAAGTAATCACCTGCTGGTTAATACATCATGAACCTAGAGGGAGAAGAGATGTCAACAAAAGTAACATTTTATTTTTTATTTAGAAAAGTGGGGTGGAGGATAATTCTTCAGTTTAGTTTTTACATACTTGGTGTAAACATGCATTGAAAAATGATGTATATTTATTTTATAGGTTTACAGAAAGAAAAAGAAGCCTGCTGTTAACCGGATCTGTGTGGGAGTTCCACCAGCTGAAGTAAGAACACTGTATTTTTTAATAAAAACAATGTAGCTTATAAGCACATATTAAACCTGTCACTTAAGATTTCAATGATACTTTGCTTAAAGGACGTTTGAACTTTAAGCTTCAGTCTTAAAATATTCAAGGATGAATGGTGCTTTTTTTTCAGTTACAAATTACTCTTAGATGTGTTACCTGTGTGTATGTTATTTTGACTGGAGGTCAAATTTACTTGTGATTTTCTATAATAAAACAGTTCTCAAAAATCAAAATACCTGGATATGCAAACTCCATGGTGTTTACATCAGAAATAAATCCACTTCCAAGATCCTCGGCAGTTTGAGTATATATAAGAAACCTGCAAATTGCTTTTAATTATATGTTCAGATTAGGACATTTATATTCAGCCATCACTGTCATTGGTTACACAAGAGTACTATATGAAGTTTGGAAAGTTCTTCCCATATGACATTAACCATGTTCTCACATTTGTAGTTCAGCTGTTCTTTCTCTAAATGATGGAGTAAATAACTGACCTCTGCTTGAAATGTTCTCATTTATGCCTTCTAAATATGCTCCTGAACGTAGGACTACAAGGTCCATACCAACAAATATTTATTTTCCATTCTAGATTCTAATGCTTCATCTTACATAGGTCAGTTAATTCCCCAGAATGTGACATAATTAATGTCTGTAGCAAATGACAAGCTAGTCACTGGTCCTGTGCTTGTGTGCATGTATCTGTTTGCATGTGTGTGTGTGTGTGTGTGTGTGTGTGTGTGTGTGTGTGTGTGTGTGTGTGTGTGTGTGTGTGTGTGTGTTTGTGTGAGTGTGTGCATGCATGTGCACATGTGTGTGTGTTTATGTATGTGGACACAGTGTTATATGAAATCTAAACACTCAAGAGAGAATCATTTCAGGGGAAAACACTGGTTGAGAACCTGGTTTCAGTCAATTGTGAGCAAATCCATCCATCCATCCATCCATCCATCCATCCATCCATCCATCCATCCACATCCCCCTTTCTTTCATTTTTGCACATAAGGTCAGGATACCACATCAATATTCTCCCATTTTTCCACTTGAGGTCATGATACCACATTAACAATGACTAACATCTAATGTTCACACTGTAAAGGTGCTTAGTCATGCTGCAGTTGTTCTTTGATTCCACACGCAAACACTCAAACCTAGGGCCAATTTAGAGTGTCCACTCCACCTACTTCATGTTTTTGGGATGTGGGAAGAAACTACAGTAGCCAGAGAGAGAAAACCCACACAGACACAGGGAGGACATACAGACTCAGCAAATAACACACCCCAGCTGAGAATCAAACTAGAAAACCTCTTACCATGAAATGACAACATTATCATACCCCCATTTTGTTGTATATTGTTAAGTATTAGTCTTATTATTTTTTGAAGTGTGTAATAAGTTAAATTTCAAACTATATAGTTACAAAACTGTACTGCATTTATTTATTTGCTTGATTGAATATTGGTGGTCTCTCTCTGTATGTTGTTAACAAAACTGTTCTGCATTTATGTATTTGCTTGACTGAATATTGTATTTACCACCCTCCTGTCCAAGTATTGTTGTATTCTTAAACTTGGTGGCTTTGGAATTGCCCGGCCCTGCTGTAAATTTGATTTTGAATACTCCTCCCAGTCCCGTCTCATTTGTTCACTCTACTGAGACACTCCTCCCAGTCCCGTCTCATTTGTTCACTCTACTGAGACACTCCTCCCAGTCCCATCTCATCAGCTCATTCTACTGTGTACAGAGAGAGCATTGGGAAGGCCAGCCTCCTAGTTTCTTAATCTTAAATTATTTTTTGTTTCCTCCCTCTCCATTTAAAAAAAAGTTATTCAGCTGCTTTTACAGTAATTGTGTTCTTCCTACTTTTTTACCTTACTTTGCTTTGCTGCTTGCTCTTACATGTTCAAGTGCTTTTATTCTACCATATTTATTACTGCTTGCTAGTCGTCTGATTAAATTAGTCTGTCATTCTAAACCTCTTAGTTTTGTTTTAGCACGTGGGCCTCAGGCCAGTTATTTAACATTTTAAGAAGGTTTTTGTGGTCTACACACTTGTGGACAAACCCTTATCAAAACCCTCTCTCCCATCCAAGTTTACAGAACACTATGTCTGGAAAATTCCCATCAGTTTCTCCTGCCAGCCTGGTTCACATGGGCATACCATACTGGGACAGTATAGCAACTGCCTCATGTTCACTGACAGTCCTCTTCTCCTAGCACATAATTCTTCTACTTGCAAGACGTGCATGTATATCAGTAACTTGGAATCCATGTTCTCTCATGCCACAGTCACTACTCCTGACAAAGAGGAGATTGCCAGCACAAACACCACACCACCCACATCATATAGCCAAGCATAACACACACCCACCCATGCAGAGTAGCAGGGATGTAGGGGGTGCAGGGGGGCCTGTCCCCCTGCAAAAATGTGTTTCATTTTGCCAGACTGGACCTCCAGTACTTATGTATACTAACTCCGAGACTGCACTACAATGGGGAAAAGGTATATTCCCTTATCCCTACTGTACCGTGCTACGGTAAACTGATTTTCATGAAAGTGCATTTTTGGTTAAGTATACTTTTGCTAAAGTGGGCCTTGGGTTTCTCTTTTTCAAAGAAGTGTGTTTTCAAACAAGAGAAATAGACCCTACACCACACTCTCAATAACATGTAGGGCTCTCAGTTATGAAAAAAGGAACTTAAATATGAAAATAAAACAGTGATTAAATGTCTCTACTGCAGGACAACCTAGATTAACAATTGTAGTGTAATTTTATTAATATATCTGTCTACTTTGTAATACTGTGTATTATTACCTGGAAAATCACTTAGTTAAAGAAGCCAAATTAAAAAAACGGTCTGAACGCCATAAGGAGATATGGGATGCTGTAGGCTTGAATGAGTTAAAAAGCATAAAATAATCAAAGCTATTCATCTGCAGGACATCCTAATTTAACTATTTTAGTGTTATTTTAATAATAAATCTTTGCTCTTTCTAATTGTACCTATTATAAGCTGGTAAGTTACTTAGTTAAAAATTCAGATCCAAGAAAGGTCTGGATGCCATAAGGAGAAAGGTGTGTTAACTGGAAGTATACAAAAAGATGCTATAGGCTTGAATGAGTTAAGGTGATTTTTCAGAAAATGCTGTTGAATGCAAGGATGTGTATAGGCTGCTAGATGTGCAACATCTCATACCATATAGATGGAGTTAATACTGACATGCAATAAGACACCTAAATGAAAGTCAGAGAGACATTATACAAAACAGAAAACTAGTGCAAATAATGGTGTTCTGAAAACTTTATCTGTTCATATCTTCATAGGTAGGTACTAGGCTAGCTGCCATTTTCAGCCTAGCCAATTTCCCTTTTTGCGCTGAAATTATCCTATCCATTTGTTTAGAGATTTGCCTTACCTAGTCCATGGTTGTTAATTATTCATTACTTCTAATGAGAATAACTGAAATGATACCATTGATAATTTGAGGGGACCCTTTAATAGGATAAAGCATTTAAGAGCTGCCTCTGTCCCTTAGTAGTACAGGGGACAGTCCTGGGATAAATTTTCTGTTTCCTATCCATAGATACACAGTGTGCTTCAATATGGACAGGGATGAATTTTTTTTTTTTTTTTTATGTGGATGGGGAATCTGTTTCACAGCAGCGGTATCCTCTGTAAGATATACCTTTTCCTCCAAACTGTTCTGTTGATGTTGCAGAAGAGGTTTAGATCCCTAGACTGAGTATTTCTGATGCCATTTGACTTGCTGGTGTGCATTAAATCCATCATATTGGGTCAGAGAATGCCATGTATGCCAGACACAGGTCACCTTTTAGAACTCTATAGAATATTGATTATAGTGAGAGGACTTTCAGTCAGACCATGTAGGACATGTAGCTTAGGCCTTGTATCCTCTTACTAGGGTAGTGCTGATTGCTGCACACATTGCAGTTGTTGCATGTGTCTGGATAGATACATACCAAAAGTGGAATTATATTCAATGACACTGAATGAAGGAGGGCAATGACATCCCTAGATCTAGATACAATTCCTTTGTTTATAATTTGTGCAGTGTAGAAGGCCTTTCTTACAAAAATGGACAGATGTTGTTCAAAAGTTAGGTCACTGTCCATAAAAGTTCCCAAATCCCAAACAACTATGTCATCTCTTAGGGGAGTATTATCAGTGTGGTAGCTCCCTAGGGTAGATGTCTTCCCAAAGGATATGATAAATGCATTTATTTTGCATCTAGTTTCAGCCCCTGACTTTTGACACTAGTTAATTATTTGGAGAAGCTTTCTTGCAGGATGCCTGTCATTTGTGAATCCAATACTTCTAGCTTGCAGTTATCTACAAACTTAGTCAAGAAAACTAGATGCCAAACATGAGAGGTCTAAGCAGAGAACTCTGGGGGGACTCTTCTGGTGACTGGCTTCTTTGTGAAGGTAACTACTCCAGTTTTGAGTTATCATCCAATCTGTGAGCCATTTGGCAATCCAGTGGATGACATGTCCTATTTTCTCCTGGAAGGAATTCCTGCAAGCCAATGCAAACAGTCCGTGTTTCTTCTGCATTTGAAATATAGTACGTCTTTTTTAAACACTAGATTGCAATCCCAAATCTGAAGGATAATTGTGAGGCAGTAAAACACTTTTGCCATATTGCTTATAGACTATCCTTTTTCTGTATAGTAATTAATAGTTTGATAGCCTGCATTTGTGCCATACAGTGGGTGGGATGGGGATTACACAGAAAAGGGGGGTTAATGTCTAAAAGCCGTTGTAAAGTTCCAAAGGCCCTGACACTATCACTTGTTGGATCAATAAGCTGAAATCAGAAATATCAATAAGAAATGTTAAAATACACCATTTTTGCAAAAATAAAAAAAATAGTCATGCTAACTCACTCATCTGAATCTTCCTACAGGAAAATCAGAGGGAAATCAGAGGGAAATATCAGCTCGATAAAGTTAACTTCCATGACCCTTCGTTTTATTGCCATTTGTCCCATCCATCTTTCTTCCTGTTTTGTCTCTGTCTCTTTCTGACATATGCATAATGGGTATATGCAGACATCAGTTAGAAAGCAGTTTTCGAAGACTTAAACCTAAAACTTTTCATTTGTTTACTTTTCCTATTTCACTAGCAGCATTGGCTGGCTGGATATTAACCCTTCATCTCTTGGTGGATCTATGACCATCCGTCCCCTGACAGCTAAAATCTCTTCCTACTAAAAAAAAAAAAAAAAAAAAGTTTGCACTAGTGGCTAGTAGAAGAAAGCAACAGACCTTGAGGTCATGACAGATGAACTGGTTTTATTTTTTTTCCAAGAGATATCACTTGGTCAATTGTTTATTTTAATAGGTTTCCTTCCTAATCTCACATGCACTTTCTTTCCCCATTTTGCAATCTGATCCTGAAGGCTTGCACTTGCTCCTTCAACTGAATTGCTCATTTTGATGACACTGGTCATGTAAAAAAATGCAAATGCTAGGGTTCGTGAATGCACTATCAGCAATTTATGAAAGAGGGCAACATAAAGCTAGAAATCAGTATGTACTGCCAAAGTTGGTTGAGAGGTATGTGTACTGCAGAGATTTGCTTTTGAGGACTGCTGGCATAGGCAAAAATAGTCATGCAATTTTACTATGCCCACATAGATTTGAATAAAGAATTGTGCAGACCAGCATGATACAACCTTGCTTTTCATCTTCAAAATATAACATACAGTAGAAGCACATACAAATAGGTTCTAATATTAAAAAAAAATCTGTTTTCATTATTGTTGCCTCAGTGATTATTATCAACTTTATTGCACTATGCATGGCATGCACTGTTTATAATTTTGAAATTGTTTTACCTACTGAGTGACTGCAAAGTCTGTAAGATCTGTTTCTGATTCATTTTGATAATATTGTGTCATTAAAGAATAACGTAAGCATGGTGGAGCTGGTAAAATATTAGGGACAAATGTTAACCGATATATTGCCAGCTTTTCTTTGGCTCATTCAGAGAAATAAGACTTGAAATTATTTAGAAGTGGGCCTGGCTGTTGGAACATCTTGATGGAAGAACTGTGCCAGCAAACCTGGACTATACACTCATATAATGATTTATAATGCAATGTAGAGACTAGTACCTGAAGGTGTCAGCATTGGTACAAGCCAGTTAACAGCGGTCAGTGAGAAATGGCCACAAGGGTTACTGCTGCTCTACCTACCAGTAGTTACCAGTAAATGTTCCTTTTTGTTGCTATTTTAGCATGTTTTATAAACTGAAAAGGCTCTAGTGGAGTTAAGGCAGTACAAAGAAAAGAAAAGTGTCTTTCAAGAGGTGGCTGACAGCAACACCATTTCTTAATTGTTATAGTTCTTTAAGGGAGAATAAAAGATTATGAATATCAAGTGGTTATCATTAAGATGACAACACTATTACTGAGTGCTGAACGAGCAAAGAAAAAACAGCAAAACAATTTTTTGTGATGTTGGAGTTTTCTTTGTTCTCCACTGTTTGACTTCAAAGTAGGTATATTCATGGTTGTGGGGGATGGCATCCCCCCCAACAAACACACACACATGGAGGGTACAGGGGGGCTTGCCCACTGGCAAAAGTTACCTCTAACAGGGGTGGAGCCAGAAATTTTGATTTTGTATTCAGAGCCTAATAGTGTTGACCCAAACTCATGTTAACAATTAGTACACCATTTAAATTCTATCTATTAGATATACAGATCCATGGCCTAAAGAGATAAAGCCCTGACTACATCCTAGGATGCCCAGGTTGGATTAGAGTTTTGCCCTTTTGAGAAGCTGACAGGGAAGGACATGGTTTGCCTGTCTAGGGAGTGCATGTACAGGACACAGAATGTTGTCAGAGCGTCCTGATAGAGTTTGTGCAAACCAAGTAAAATTCTTCCCGAAGAGTGGGTGGTGTGGATTGACATGGCCTGGTGATGTCATTTCCTTGTGAAAGTGAAAATTGAGTAGGTAGCCCAACATAATGCATCTGAGATACTTCAGGTGCAACTAACATTGGGTAAGGCAGAAATTCAGGTTGTAGCCTGCTATAGGTCCAAAACCATGTCCCAAGATTCACACTCCACATTTCTAAGCACCCTGGAGAATATTGGGGTCCAACCTAACACTCTCCTACTGGACGACTTCAACTACTCCTTCTTCATTAACTGGGAAAACTATTCATGTACCAATACACTTGCCCAACGCTTTCTGGAATTCATTAATTCCAGTGCCCTGGACCAGCTCGTTCTTACCCCCACTAGAGGTAGCAGCATCATTGACCTGGTCATTACTAACATGGGCAACCATTGCTCTACACCAATATTCAACTCCTCCCTGGTTAGATCCGATCACAAGCTAATCGACTTGGAAATCCACATCCCTCCCACCCCCAACAAAGGTAACCACCATGAAAATCTTTTGTCTCCTAAAAACAGAGGTGGCTAACTTTACAGCACCCTTGCAAATGGAGAATAGCTGCATGACAACCAAATCATACATCAATACACTGTTACGAGCACATACACAAATGTGTGGATCTTGCCATACCCAATAGAACTAAGACGGTCTCCTCAAAAAAAAAAAGGAAGCCAATCTGGTGGCCCCCTGACATAAACAAACTCTACAACAGAAGGAGGAAACTGATGCAGAATAAGATGAAGTCTGAAGACTGGAAAAACTCCCTTATCAGCTGCAACAAAAGGTTGTGATCCCTCATCAAATCCTCTAAAGCTAGCTATGAAAACAGAATTGCAGCAGATAGTAAAGGCAACCACAAGGACTTCTATAGTTATGTAAAGAATCTCCATGGCAATACCCAAATTTGCTCGTAGCTACTGCACAATGGTACCACCTATACCGAGCCAACAGATATTGCAAATATACTGGCGGACAGATTCAGTGCTAACTTTACCGCCCCCCCCCCCCAAGGACCAATCACAATACCAGTAGATTGCCAGGCACCCAGTATTACTGCTGCAAAGGTTAAAACAGCACTGTCCAAGGCCAAGAATACAGCTTCTATGGAACCTGAGAGTATCTCTGGCTGCATTCTACATGAACTACAGCGTGACCTGGCACCTCACCTGTGTGCCCTGTTCAAATACAGCCTCACCTCAGGCTTTGCCCTACCAAATGGCACACTGCTACAGTCATCCCTCTCCACAAAGGAGGAGTAACTACAGACCCTGGGAACATTCGCCCCATTAGCCTGATGAGTCTGATATGCAAAGCTATGGAACGCATCATCATGGACCTAATAAACAAGGATATAGGGAATCTCCAAACTCTGGATCCTACACAGTTTGGTTTTCTGAGGGGTAGATTATGCCTACTCAACTTGGTCAACTTCTTTGAGTCAGTCACCAGAGCTGTGGATGAAGGTAAGGTGGTTCATACAGCCTACCTTGATCTGGCCAAGGCCTTTGATACCATTCCCCACTCAGGAATCATAGAAAAACTTACTAAGCTAGGCATCAACCCCTATATCACTAGGTGGGTTGCAAACTGGCTCACAGATAGAACCCACAGTGTGAAAGTAGCTGACTCCAAGTCAGACTGCTGACCAGTCACAAGTGGAGTCCCACAGGGTTCGGTCCTGGGTCCTCTCCTGTTTGGTGTCTACTTCTCTGAAGTCCAGGCCAATATGAAGGGACTCTGGCTGACAAAGTTTGCAGATGATTGCAAGTTGGGGCTATTATTAACTCCCCAAGTGATGTTGACATCCTGCAGAAAGGCCTCAATGAGACCAATGACTGGTTTCAGAACCATAGCTTTAAGCTCAATGCCAAAACATGTTTCTTCATCCCCTTTGGGAAAAACCCTTCCCTTGAATTACCGCATTGATGGTAGTCCACTGAACACAGAAGGTGTTATAAGAGATCTGTGAACACAGGTTGACACCAACCTCTCTTTTGACCACCACATTGCCACTGTGGTCAGAAAGTCCTTCTATGTGGCACATCTCATTACAAAGAGTTTTGCATCCAGGAAGAAAGAGGTCATTGTCTCCCTCTACTCTTCCCTCATTAGGCCAATCATTGAGTACAATGTCCCATTTGGCATGTACCTCACTAGACACCTGCAACAACTGGAGGGGCCGCAAAAGTACTTCACAAAGAGGATCCTAGGCCTTAAACACTTGTCCTATATGGACAGACTCAAAAAACTCCAACTATTCTCTGTCTCATATCCCCTACTTAGAGGTGATCCCTGCTTGACTTACAAAGCCATGTCTGACCCAGCTCTGTTAGAAATGCTACATCTAAAGAAATCCCAATCGCTCCACACCACATGATCCAGAGACGTCAACCTCATTATCACAATCAACAGAACATGCTGGAGGGACAGGTTCATAACCCAGAGACTGCCCATGCTATGGAATAGACTTCCTATACATGTCAAGCAGAGCACTTCACTGGCCCTATTCAAGAGAAACCTTGATGAGTGGATGTGAAATAGAAAATTCACCCTGGGGATCACTGCAGGGGATCTACTCGACAGAGGCACTCAGAACTAAGGTCGGGTTTAATGATGCCAGGGTATTCCTGTGGGCTAGGCTTGTAAAGGCTCCAGGGCCATTAGCCTGATACACACCTATGAATCTATGAACCTTTGGTGTGGTTTGACTGTTGCACTTCCCACCAACAGGGTATTGCTGGACCAAGGGAGCCTGCAGGATTTTTTGCAGGGGGGTGCAAACCCAGAGCCCCACCCATACAACCACACACCCCCCAGCCCCGCCCACACCCCCCGCAGCCATTCCAGTGTCTTATTACTTGGATATTTCTCTCCATTTGTCATAAACACTGTTGAAATCTCTCAGTGTGAATTCTGTTTTATGCTTTACTTCTACAATGATTACAGATATTTGGATTTCATTTACAACTTTTATTTCAAATTTTATAGCACAAACACTGATAGACATTTACTAAACCTAAACAAAGCAATAGTCTTACAATGAAACAGACTTGGCATTAAAACTTCTCTACCTTTGAAACCCACATTCAATGAAACAGCATTGAAACCCACATTCAAAGAAAATACTTCTGGCCAGTGGCAGGGTAAGTTTACCTTTGGGCCGTTTTCAAATCATAGGCTCCTTGCATACATTTTTAGAACCATGCAAAAGTTCTTTGATGCACCTTCCTGACTGTATTAATTATACTATATAATAATTGAATTATATCCCTTGTATAATACAGCAACACTTGTTAGAGTGTGTTTTAAATTTATAGTTCTGAACATTTTTCCTTTAAGCAATGAAACAAATCATATGAACCAATAATGACAACCTGCCCAGTTCAAAACATTTCAGCTATAAAGGGCCACTCAAACCTCTGTCATACAATCCACCAATATTAATCAATATGCAGAATCTCTGCATAAGTAAAAGTCATCTGAATAATTCCACTTTAAAGAGATCTGAAAGCAATGAAGAGGTTGTTGCTAGAAAACAACTTTATATTTCAGTGTTTCATTTACAAATTCAGTGCCTGTTGCCCTTGAAGAATAAATTGCCTATGTTGCATTAAAAGAAATGGTAAGCTAGTATATTGCAATAGGAAGTGGAGGGCAAGAAAAACAGGTTCATAGTTTTTAGGTATCTCATCCAAAGGAGGACATACTAAGGACTGCAGTACCATACCCCCATAAAATACAAATGCACGTGCTATAGGAATAGCACCTACAGCTCTTTGCATCAAGATGCAAGTATGCTACCTGCTGTGCTAACACTGCTTTAAAATTCTACACCACAATAATGATACCAGTTGCTAAACAATCTCTCTCTCTCTCTGGCTCTGTCTATCACACACACACACACACACACACACACACACACACACACACACACACACACACACACACACACACACACACACACACACACACACACACACACCTCAACTTCTTAGTGCAAGAAATCTGGACAAAGCCAAAATTAAACAGGGACAGATTATAAATATTGCTTTCATGAACTTATAAAATTACTAGAATGACAGGATTTGTGTTGGTATGCATTTTTCTAAAGGATATGATGTCTAAAACTATTTAGCAACTTCAATCTTTTTTAGGAGGAATATGGGGCAAAAATCTGGACATTCTGCAAAAACCTGGACAGCTGAGGGGTATGCTACCTACCTTTTATACACGCACACACATATATAGTTATCTACATATGTATAGATGTATAAATAGAAATATAAGAATACACACTACATAATCTGGATAATCTATGTGCAACATAAACGAAAAGCTCAGAATCTTCTCTTGAAGTGTATAATACTAGAGACTGATTCAGTCTGTGATGCTCTGTGTTTGCCTTTATATTTCAGATCTCTTGAACATGCAGGTGGCAAACAGCAGAATTCATTAGGCAACCCCTGGTCTCTCTCTTTCTCTCTATCTTCTTCCTCACCCCTGCTCTTCCTTAACCTTTTCTGACTTACAAAAGTTTATAGTACTGTTGTTTTCTCAGTTTCATATGGTTTTATTTTAGAAGAAACTGAAGGCAGAATGTTTAGTATCTTTAGCTTAAACCTACAGTTTAAACATTACACAGAAGAATGCATAGGCTTTCCTCCTCTATGCAGTTCTTATTATCTTTTCTAAATATCCTTTTTTTCTTTTTAATGGGAATGGGTATTTTTAATAAACTTTAAAAACAAATAAAACCAAAGGACTGATGTAGACAAAAGCAGCCTCCCGAACACACTGAGTGAATGAATACATTTAATATTAAGCGCTTTTCGTTCGATACAGTTAACAAACTTCTTCAGACAAAAGTATCATCTCACACAGGTCAAGTATATATACACCCTAATTAAAACCTTAATTAATACTCATTAAAAGAAAAGGAAAATATTCCCAGTTAAAGAAATATTACCATCTTCTTACAGCTGAACTAAACTCAACCATATAACTAACAAAATAGTTAAAAAATGAAAAAATATGTACAAAAACAAATCAATACAATGTATAAAGATACATGTCAACATAAATTCAAAAACATTCAAAATACATATTAAAATGGATAAATGACCTTCACTTCATGTTTTTAAACTTTTAAGTTTTAGAATGTTGCTAATAGAGCCGCAATCATTCAGACCTGGAAAACTGTAGCCGTTTAATCTTATCTGCCATAATAGCTCTAATTCCTTTAACTTAAGGGGTGCAGGGCCACCCCTAACATCATGAGAAATTTGATCTATCACTAAAAATTTTAAGCTATGCTCAGGGCAGATTAATATATGCTTAGCCAATGCATTTTCTGTCTTTTTCTTGTTAATAGCATAAGCATACTCATACATACGATCGCGGAGTCTCCTCTCCGATTTTCCAATATAGAAAGAGGGACAAACCTGGCACTGGGCTAAATAAACAATCATTTTGGAATTACAGTTCGCCCTACATTTTAAACTAAACTGGGTATCGTGAACTCCAAATCTGTTAGATTCCATTATATATTTGCAATAATTGCATGCTTGACATTTATACCTCCCAGCAGTTTTAGGGAATAAATGTTGATACTGCTCAAAAAATGCCTTTAAATTTTTAGCTTTCCTATAAATCACTTGTGGCTGATCACCCATTCTAGGAAACACACTTGGGTCACTACTAAATAAGGCCCAATTCTTCTGAATAATACTTATACAAACATTACTATCAATGTTGTAAGTAGTTATGAACATAGGGCCCTGAATAGTCGATTTAACATCATTGTTATCCATGTTACCCACAACAGGCTTCAAGTTCACCACATGTTGCGTCTGTGTGTGTCTAATGCCTAAAATTGGCTTGTACATACATCTTACTCTCTTATTCATGACTTTTTCTATAAGGTCATTGATCAATGTTTCAGGATAACCACGGTGCAAAAACATACACTTTAATAAATGGCATTCTTCTTCAAAATCAGCATCATGACTAACTATACGAGCTGCCCTCACTAACTGGCCTTTAATAATGGCCCATTTCTGATGATAAGGGTGACAGCTCGAAAAATGAAGAAAATAATTTGAGTACATTGCTTTCCTATGAATTTTTGCTAAAAAACATTTAGATACGAGATCTTTTGATAACCATATATCCAAGTAAGCAATACCTTCCATACTGAATGTGGAGGTAAACTTCAAAAACTGGGTCGTACCATTAAAATGATTCAATATCATATTACTGGATGCTTCATTTCCATCCAGTAGGATAAAAATGTCATCAAGGTAATGTGTATAAAAGACTATTCTATCCTTGAATTCCTGATTGTTAAATACAAACACATGTTCCCAATGGGCCATGACTAAATTAGCAATACTAGCCCCACAAGGGGAACCCATTGCGACACCAACTGTTTGGAGGTAAAAATTATCTCCAAACATAAAAAAGTTGTCAAGGATTAAATCTATTAGTTCACTAACTAAATCTATTTCTCTCCTAGTAGCACCATTTTTCTTTAAAACATGGCACACCCAGTCAATAGCAATGTCATGAGGAATGCACGTGTACAAGTCCTTTTCGTCTACAGTAAGAAAACTGTAATTAATATTAAACTCTAGTCCATCAATTCTCTCTAAAAATGACCCCAAATCTTTACAAATTTGAGATTCACATACCAAAAATTTTTGTAAAATAGAGTCTACAATTTTCGCACATGCATATGTAGGTGATCCTCGTCCATCAACTAATGGGTGCATATGGGGTTGACCACATCTTTATGAATTTTAGGTATACCAAACAAATATGGGTACCCAGGATAAACAGTAGACATAAAATTAAAGATGTTCTGGTCTATTCTTCCCTCTATCAACATTTCTTCAATGCTGTTTTTAATGCTGCTATAGGCTCCATTTATTTCCGAGTGTGAACTTAATGTGTAAGAAGGGCTATCTAATAAGTTCGCCATTCATTCAAAATAGTCAGAACTGTTAAACACTACTAGCCCCCCTCCCTTGTCCGGTTTGCCAATGCAGATGTCATGTGTTCAAATAAAGTTAAGGCATTCTCTTTCAATCCTACTACTGTCGTCAATGGTACGTGTAACATGCCCATGTTTAAATCTTTGGCTTATATCAAGTTCACACATTTGCTCGAATACCTGCAACAAAGGATGTAAAGGAGGGTTAAAAGTACTATGAATTCTAAATTTGTCTCCACTGTCTGATTGAGTGCTACCTCCCATCATTAAATTAAAATTTAATTTCCTGGTGCACAATTTAACATCTATTATAGTCCTAACCATATCGAGTTTCTGTGCAGGGACATATGTATAACCTTGGAAAACAAGTCAACCATCTCTGAAGTAATGTTAACAGAGGAAAAATTATACACCTTAAAATCACCATTTGCATTATTAATAGTAACTGGAATGTGTTTGGTTTGTTGAAAAGGTACATCTAACACATCATTACCAACAGGAGGAACATTAAAGGCATGAGAAACATTACTACATATAGTATGTACATCGAAAAAGTCAGAAACGTCAAGACAAATACTTTGGTGTTTTTGATCAATACCAGGAATACCAGTACTTAAGTTTTGTGTGTCTTGTATTTCTGTTTGGGCCTCTGCGTATATTGGCCATTCAATTGCTTCGGTCTGGCACCTAAAAATTAGAGTGCTGAGAACTAGAATTGTATTGACCAGACTTATTAGAATTTTGCAGTCTTTCACTACACCTAACTTCAATTTGCATTGTTTCTTCATTAATCAAAACATTAGTAATAGTACCATTGTGAGATGTTTGATTCTCATGTAAAGTCTCACCAATATTGGGTGACGAAACCCTTTTAGCATGAGGTAAATTATCTGATGTTGCCTGACCTTGCCAAACCTGTGCTGGTGATGGTAAAGGGTATGCAAAACCATCCTGGAAAGCTTTACAGTCCCTGTCGAGCTTCTTGATTTTATTGTTTTTAAGTTTTTACAAGTATTGATCAATGCTTGAAAAAACACAAATATATTCATATTTGTATCTGAAAAATTCTTTATCCGACTTGATACGATCGTCTAACTCTGAAGCTTGTTCATTCAACATACTGACCGACAGGGTATAATGTTTAATCATTAATTCCAATAATTCAAAACCCTGTCGGTCAAATAGTTCAAGTAATTCCTTATGAAAGGTCGAGTTAGTGACCAGACCAGTCGGAAATTGGTAGTGTCTCAAACCTTTAGGCACTACCTTATGAGAGAGACACTCTCGAAAATAAGGAATTTCAAGTTGTGTCCTTTTTAATTTAACCATTAAACTGTCTAAGGATTTCAAATTAGAAACAATATCATAAAAATCATCTTCTTTTTCTTGTTTTTGTCCAGCCGTATTCAAAGAGGTTGAAAAGGTAAAACTCTTGGCCATCCAGGTCGTGATGTCAGGATAATATAAACAGTTGTTAATCACTCCGGCTGCTGTATTAACGGCAGGTCTCTGTATAGGTAAATTGTGGATGTTTGATTTAGTTGAATTTCTTATATTCAATTGTAAAATTAAAGCAGAGTCCTGACCGCCTAAACACATTGACGCTACATGGTCGGTTGATGGTAAATGGGCTGGAATACTCCTCTGCCCTTGTTCAACCCTCAGGGCACCGGACACTTGCTGAACAAATGGAACGGCTACCTGGTTGCCCATAGCCTCAACAGGATTTAAATCAGAATTTAATGCTGATGAAGATGGTAACAACGAACTAGTTAAACGTTGTTGGTGCTCTAGGTGATCAAGTCTCACCAATAAAGAGTCCATTCTTGACAACAAAGAATCTAACAAGTTACTGTTTACCAGGATAGAATCCATAGCTGGTGCTGTATTAATTGCACTATCACAACTTTTCAGGAGCACGGGTGTAGCATTCGGAAAAAGGCCGCTAGGGCTGACTTCAGTACCAGATGCCATGCAAACCAAAATCTTGGAATAAACTTTAAAAACAAATAAAACCAAAGGACTGATGTAGACAAAAGCAGCCTCCCGAACACACTGAGTGAATGAATACATTTAATATTAAGCGCCTTTCGTTCGATACAGTTAACAAACTTCTTCAGACAGAAGTATCATCTCACACAGGTCGAGTATATACACACCTTAATTAAAAGCTTAATTAATACTCATTAAAAGAAAAGGAAAATATTCCCAGTTAAAGAAATATTACCATTTTCTTACAGCTTAACTAAACTCAACCATATAACTAATAAAATAGTTAAAAAATGAAAAAATATGTACAAAAACAAATCAATACAATGTATAAAGATACATGTCAACATAAATTCAAAAACATTCAAAATACATATTAAAATGGATAAATGACCTTCACTTCATCTTTTTAAACTTTTAAGTTTTAGAATGCTGCTAATAGAGCCGCAATCATTCAGACCCGGAAATCTGTAGGCATTTAATCTTATCTGCCATAATAGCTCTAATTCCTCTAACTTAAGGGGTGCAGGGCCACCCCTAACATCATGAGAAATTTGATCTATCACTAAAAATTTAAAGCTATGCTCAGCGCAGATTAATATATGCTTAGCAAATGCATTTTCTGTCTTTTTCTTGTTAATAGCATAAACATACTCATACATACGATCACGGAGACTCCTCTCCGAATTGATGGACTAGAGTTTAATCCTTGACAACAACTTTTTTATGTTTGGAGATAATTTTTACCTCCAAACAGTTGGTGTGGCAATGGGTTCCCCTTGTGGGGCTAGTATTGCTAATTTAGTCATGGCCCATTGGGAACATGTGTTTGTATTTAACAATCAGGAATTCAAGGATAGAATAGTCTTTTATACACATTACCTTGATGACATTTTTATCCTACTGGATGGAAATGAAGCATCCAATAATATGGTAGTGAATCATTTTAATGGCACAACCCAGTTTTTGAAGTTTACCTCCACATTCAGTATGGAAGGTACTGCTTACTTGGATATATGGTTATCAAAAGATCTCGTATCTAAATGTTTTTTAGCAAAAATTCATGAGAAAGCAACGTACTCAAATTCTTTTCTTCATTTTTCGAGCTGTCACCCTTATCATCAGAAACGGGCCGTTATTAAAGGCAAGTTAGTGAGGGCAGCTCGTATAGTTAGTCATGATGCTGATTTTGAAGAAGAATGCCATTTATTAAAGTGTATGTTTTTGCACCGTGGTTATCCTGAAACATTGATCAATGACCTTATAGAAGAAGTCACTGTATCAAACGAAAAGGGCTTAATATTAAATTTATTCATTCACTCAGTGTGTTCAGGAGGCCGCTTTTGTCTACATCAGTCCTTTGGTTTTATGGGCATTTTTTATGTTATTAGTGTCATTCCTGCATGAAACAGATTTGAGTATTGCATTACCTAGTTGAAGTACGTGATTATTGTGTGTGTGTGAGATTTGTTTTTTAAGTGAGATTTTTTTTTAAGTGAATGAAAGCAGTGCTGAAAACACAGCAGTTTTTGTAAGTGGCATAGACACATGTGCTGATCCTTTGGCTTCATCTTCAGGTGGTCATTCCTTTTCCCATAAAAGTTATTCCCTTAAGCAGTAACCTAAGGAGCTGTTTACTATTGCAGAACTGTTTGTTCCCGATTTCCTCCAGTTAATCAGTGGTGTGGTAGTCTGTTGCTGTTTTATTTACATAGAAACAGCCACAATGTCCTACATCTGACTGTCCAAAACAAAGCTATCAAGCCTCAGATGCTGTACAGCTAAGAAACTGGGAGATATTAAGGCAGCCAGGGTGGGGCCAACATTCCCATCTAACCAGGTGTTGGTGATAAAAGTCTCGTCTTCATCATGCAACAGGTAAGGCAAGATAATAGTCTGTTTGCAAGCAGATCTGCCATTACATTACAGCAACCAGCTAAAATCTGCAAGAAAGAAAGTCCCACATATCTATCCTTGATGGTTAAGGAGGATGCAATGAGTACCATATGCACCACGGTGCTATATGGGCCACATGTGGTTCTGTCCCATTAGGAGAGCAAAGGTATACTAGTATAGGTCGAGTATCAGAGATCTGATGTACCTGACTCTTGCTGTGCATGCTGCCTGCTCTGTGTCTCTTTGAAATACCCAGGCTCTGCCAAGATATTCTAATGGGCCTCAGAAACTTCAGCAGTAAAAGAAGGAAAATAATAAGTCTCTGTGATAAATGAACCGCCACAATGTAACAACATACAGTGAGACAAAATAAAACCCAGTACAATTCAAGTGCAAGAAATATTAAAACTTGATATAATCTATACGAATAGATCACTTTCTAAAACTCGACTATGAATTGAATTGTATTAACCATGACATGGGTGAAATCGAACTAAAAACAATGGGATGTGTAATAAGACAATCTAAATAAAATATTAATTAAAACTTGCAAAAAGCTAGAACTGGTCAAAATAAAATTGCTATAAAGTGTAACTGTTGGAAAAGTAACCAGTTAAGTAAAAGTTCAACAATTAAAAGCCAAATTTGCAAAATGCTAATATAGAAGAGAATATATAGTTACAGGTTAAAAATTTCTAACCAATAAACTATATATGTGTACAACTCAATGAACAAATGCCCAAAAAGTCCTATTTTACAGAATGTAGGTTAAAATATTCATTAAAATTAGAGTCCAAGTACAGATCTGAACTGAAGAAGAGGTTAAAAATAGCATTGCTGTCCCATTAAGAAAAAAAACGTGGTAATTAGGTCCATAATAATGAGTTTTAAATATTCTACAGGAACGTAAAGACTGGCATTTCTAATCTGTAACAGAGGAATTAGAACTGAAAAGCAAACCAAAGCAAGTAATGTTAACATATCTAAGTATATAGTACCAACAGATATATAGGAATACTCCAACAGTTGTTAAAGTCTAAGTCACTTTAATGGGGCTTAAGGAAATCCAGGCAGCTAATTACACAAACATTTAAAAGGTGGACTGTGGAAGACCGAAGGAAAGGCCACTCCAAATGGCAGAAAAATTGCCAGGACAAATGTAACTAGGGCAGGCCTGTATCACCCACCTCCTATAATAAAAACCCCACAACACGTGCAATAGAGTTACAATAATATGCCCAGTGCTTTGTAGTAACAGGATGTTATGATGATAAAGTGGGGCAGAGAAGCAGATCCTGGTCAGAGCTTGTGCGGTATAACTACACCAGAGAATATCTAGCCGACGGCTGTAGTCCTTCAACAATAAGATTTACCATATCTAGCAGCAGTGGCTTATTACAGGCAAAGGGACTATTCTTCACACATAAACAAGTACTGACAGCTTCAGCTGAAGCCTCCACACAAGATTAAAGACACATCTACCTCTCCCTTGTACGCTCGGCTTGTCCCAAGTCCAGACGGCTTCTGGAATTCAAATTCTGCATGCGAATGCGGAAGATGAAGACATAAACCATTGGTTGCATCGCAGCACATATGGAGAAGACAAAAATAGGTCGCAAGCACCTGTTCCGTTAGTATGACTGGACGCAAAGGGCGTTCTTAAAGAAGAATGCCCTTAACATTTTTTTTTTAAATTATAAGTAAATTAATCTTCTGGCCAACCGATTCCAGGGGGGTGCAAGTGCACCCCCTTTCACCTGCCTGCGGGCGCCCTTGTGCTGGACATATGAAAGGATGGAGTCATTAATAGGTAGAAACAGTCCCAGCAGAAGCAGTATGATGAGTATCTGGTATGCATCAGTCTCCTTGCTGACCTCAGCCCTTATTGAATTGAGTCCTGAGGAGGCCAGGATGGTGTTGGCAGATCAGGTGAGCAATGACAAGCATTGTGTTCCCTGAATAGTCACCCTGAAAAGGCAAAAGTAAGGAAAAAATGCTGCCCCTTAGGCACCGAAAGAATGATGGATTTTTTTCCAACTGTTGCCCCCTACTGCAATTACAATTGTTTGCATTTCAGTTAAGTGAGTTTATCTGTAAACAATCTGCTTAGGGTCTATATCACCTTGTCGAACTCTTAAAAGTTTGAACATCATATAGTCAACACCATATGATCGAACATTTACTAGTTCAAATGTTTAAACGGAGATCTCCGTACAGTGCGGAATGGGAAGATTTCCCTTTTCTGCACTGTAGTGCTATCTCGGAGTTGGTAAATTTAAAGGGCGGGGGGGGGTGCAAGGGGGCTTGCCCCCCTGCTTAAACAGTTCAGGTGGATTTTTTCTTTGTTTTATTTTTATTTATTACATTTTCGAACTTTTCAAAGTTCGATCATATGGTGTCGACCATATGACATTTGAACTTCTAAAACTTCGATAATGTAATATAGATACTCTGTTTACATATCTGTGTTGCTGGCATTAGCTTTATGCAGTTATAGCCATCTTTTGGCCTGTGTTAGCAATGCGTTCTTTTTCTGAGTACATTCTATATGCCTGGCTGCATCCTTGAAAGTTATTTGGTTTGTTTTTCATCATTTGGCACTTGATAATAGTGCTGTAAATTGATTGACATGCATCTGAATATCTTGGGGACATGATGAGTGCTAACAACTACTATGGGTCCATTTATGATATGAGATATTACTGATAGACTTGGGTGCTATGATACTGAACAGTTCATACTACCCAGGTGTTTTGATTTCATATTAATTTATAGCAGAAATTTTAGACCATTTTTGGGATGAATATGTATGGGCTGAAGAAGCAACTGTCAAGAAAACTGGTTGGATTCCTTAAGTTACAAACTGAATGGTTCACTGAGTCAAAGTCTAAAAGGTTTGAACAGCCCAACAAATGAACATCAGGTTAATGCATGATAAAGAAAATGGGGTTACTAAAATGATAAGATGCGTACCAGAAGCAGCAGAATGAAGAAAGACTGTGGCTGGTGGCCACACATTCTTTCGGTGGACATGATTTACTAATATTTGAAAGGATACTGGATAGAGCAGTGCTGAAACCTCTTTAATAATGCAACAGACAAACAAAAAGATGAGTGGAGTCCCTGAAGCTGTCTGACTGAGACAGAGATAATAAGTGAGTGGTGCAGAATGTAAACCATCCATCAGTCCATGTCGCACTTTCTGAATGAGGAGCTTTATGAATGAGTGATGTCTCCTTTCCAGCACCCTTCCGTAAGCATTTATTGGGAAGCTGTGGAATAAGGTTTTCTGATTAGAGTGCTTCACTATCCCATACTTGAATGTGATATGAGACCACAGTACTCTTTGCCAACCCAGATGAAATATTTCTGATATCCACAGAAAATTGAATGTATATGATAAACATGATATCCAGCAATGTTCAGTTCTTTCAGTGTTTACACTTAGACCTCAACCACTCCAGCAGCCCTGTCAGAGCAGAAATGTAGAATTTCTACAGTGACATCATCTACTGAAATGGATCCAGGCTTGTGGGTTATTTCTGTTGTTTCCTTTTCAAAAGAGGGTTTATATAGCCACTGGACTAAGACATCCCTCAGAATGTTCCTTCAACTTCTTGAAAATGTCTTCATTTGAGTGCAATATTTCTGTGCTTTTGCCAAGAACAACTGCAGTCCTCCACCACTTTACCAGATGATTTACCAGAGCCTGTTTAATGCTATTCAAAATCATTTTATTATCTTGCCAGACTCAGCTAGAGGCAGGATATCACTATGATGATTATCACAGCTGTAGCCTTCCTGATGGATTGGTATTGTCTGGACATAGAACACCACCTCTGCCATTCTCCCTGCTAACATTCCACTGGAAGCTTCTTTCTTTAACCTGACAGCTTTCTTCACCATTGTAGCAAACCAGTGGTCTCTATGTATACTGCCATAACAGGCAACAAACATTCTTCTGCCAGAGTTCCTTGAGAATGCCCTAGTTATTGACATATTAATAAGGGTTTACCTGGATTTGATATCAAACATATCCAGGTATATAAGAGAAGTTTAGGTGGGAACTGAACAACCCCCATTTTGAAGAAACATTTGGCATTTCACATGACACCCTCCCTACACTTTTGAGCTTCCTAGGTCTGTCCACATTGGTGTAGTTGGTATGACCAATTCGACACTTAGTGAAAAGCAGTAGCGAGCTCAGCACCTCTGCTGACCTGTGTGCCTTTACAGCTTCACATCACATGGTACAAGCACAACATGTAGAATTAACATTTGGTTCAAGCTGCTTTGTTATCAAGTACCTAGGAGCACAATTGTGTTGAACACAGTGTCTGTTGTGCACAATCCATCAACAGGACAGACAGCCACCAGTCAGATTTAGACTAGGTAAGAGGTTCACTACACTGTTCTTTGAGTATTTCTGTTTGGTATCATTTTGTCCCTTCTACATATTTCATTATCTACAATATGAGTACTAAAATCAGCTGCTAGAACTGCTTAATCATGACATGGTATTCTGCTAAGCACCACATTTATCATCAGGGCTGAATACAGTGCAAAATGGTTAGGGTAGATGCACAAACAGCAGTGGCAGTCTTGTTTTCTACAGTGTATATTAACATTAAGACAACTCTGTCATCTTCAGATACAAACTCCAACTGTACCTCATGCATTAAGAGGACTACAGAGTATCCACAGAAGTATGCAGGTCTTCTATGAAGGCTTACCTCCATAGTACTAGCAAGGACCTCCCACTCTGTCAGGAAGTTTTGTTGTAAACCCAGTTGTGTGTATAGAACCACAGAATTTAGCTGGTACCTTTCAAAATCCCATGCAAGCTCCAATTGCTTACTCAGTACCAAGGTAACATTTCAAGATAACATGTCATGTTCAACTGGGGACTACCTTACATTTTAGACACACCCATGGATGTGATTCTCTATTGCTTCCTATATCATACGAGATCATATCAGATATTACTGGCACCTTTAATATTTGGGTCTAGGCACACCATTACACATCCTGACTTGTCTGATTTTCAGCAGTGAGTATCTCAGACACAGATATGGAATCATGAACTTTGTAGTTAGTATCAATGTATCCTCATCTTTGATACTTCACACACCTACAATACCATTAATCCTAAACATGGAAAGTCCTGGTTATCTGACTTTCATAAATTTGCATTCATTGCAAAGCACTATACAACCAGTTGCCTTCTTCTAGTCATTTGATACCAGTAAAGCATGTACATGTATCAAATGGCATCTGTCAAGGTAAGCTGTAAGTGGGACAAAAGGCAGTCTGTCTTACGCCTTGACCATTTTGACCACTGAGCCTTTGAAAACATAAAATACTTTTATTCTTTAAAGAAGTATGAATAAGCCAAAGATATGAAACCACTTGTGGCTTGACCTCACAAATGTTCTTAATTAGTCCTCAAAAGGTTCATCTCTTCAGCAGAACATTTGTCAAGACATTTCAAACCCTCTGCAATATGTAAAATACAGCCACATGTTTTATAACCAGCCTGTTAATTTTCCTTAAATAGTCTAACATTGCATCCAATGGCATAATTTAAAACTACAAAACAAAATTATCTGGTACTCTAAGCTAGTGACCAGAACGTTTGCGTGCTCCCACCCAGTCGGATGGCTAATCACCCATGAGCTGACTTCCTTAGCAGGTCAAGTTGATATTGATCAGAGAATTACTCCCCCAGTGAATAAGATTGCAAGTTTCAGACTGATCAAAATTGTAGTTTGAGATGGCCATTGTATTGCCATTGAATATGGAACTGTTCCATATGGAAGAAGCCAGTTATTCGAATTTCATATTCTGGTCTGAGCTCATTTTGAGTTTTCTACCTACAAACTTTGGAAAATTTTGAAAAGTAATTAAATGCAGATTTAAGTCATTTTATTCATGTCATTGTCAACAAGGAAAGCTCCTGCTCAGCATTGCAAATAAGAAAGGGCTCAGAGCTGATCATTGATGTAATCCCACCTCCACCTCTAATGCATCCGTCACTCCCACCGCAGACCTCACCACTGTCACACTACCTTTGTACATATCCTGTACCACTCTTACATACTTCTCTGACACTCCCGACTTCCTCACACAATACCACAACTCCTCTCTAGGCACCCTGTCATATGCTTTCTCTATGTCTACAAAAACAATTATACTAAAGTATAAAGAAGACAGAAGTCAATGTAAAAATATGGCATGAGAAGATGAAAGGAAATGGCAGACATAGGGAACAAACATAAAATGATAGGAAGACTGCAGTAGTTTGAGGCCAAAGCCAAGACCCAAGCCACAGATACAAGGATTTGACATGAACAGTTAAAATAAAAGGTTGTTTCATAACAAAAGTGGGAGGGAAAGAAAAATTAAGTATATTTCATTATTAATGTTTTAGAAGGAGTTGGGAAGGAACTTATAGATTGGCATTACAGCTTACTCAGTTGGTATGGAACGACTACTAGCATCTTGAATGAAAATAAACAGAGGGGACTCCAAAAAATATAAACATTTGTTTGATGATACTAGAAAGCCTGAACAATAAAAAAAATCTGATAAAATTACTTTATACCACATTGTGACTTCAACAGAACAGCTTCAAAGAATTCATTTTCATTTACTGAACTAGAAAATAATTAAAAAATCTGATAAAAAATGGATATTACAGAGAATGCATTAGTTTACATACCTTGGGTTTTTTCAAGCTAGCATTTTTGCGATTATGAGAATCGCTAACAAAGCTACCTCACGCATGGTGAATTGCCTCACAAGTGAGGTTAATGGCTCAAAAACATTCAGTAAATTGAACCATACCTCTCAACTCTCCAGATATTTGCAAAATGTCCAGATTTTTGCCTCATATTTTTGGTCTGTTCCTCATAAATGTTGTGGTTTTCTCACAAATCATTAAAGAAAGAAGTTACCAAATAACAACAAAAAATTGAGTTTCAGCCTTCATAGCCTTCAGAAAATGTATGTTAATGCAAAGCCTGTTACTCTGTCAACTTTCTAAGTTAATAAGAGGAATATTTAAAAATATTTCATATATTTGGACCCTTGTCCCCGTATTATTTTTGGCTTTGTCCAGATTTTTGCTCTAAGAGGTTGAGAGGTATGAATTGGACATAGATTCTGGATATCACCAAAATGAATTTTACCAAAGTAGCAAAAACATTAAAGCATCGCCTGCTCACATTGGCTTGAATACATGTAAAACAATGACATTTGAAACCAACTCTGGAACTGAAATATTTTATTGTGCTGTGCTCCAAGTAATCAGAAATTAAAGAGCTGTAGCAATGGCATTAGTGAATGGTAAAGTTACAGAGAATATGATAGAACTTCAAAGTTTTGGATTGACTGAAAGTGAATGGTCTTTTATAAATAAATAAATAAAAACTGTATACTGGAAAATATAGCTTGTGTAGTCTACAAATTTATATTTTCAAAGAAGGGAATGTATGTAGTGCATGCAGTGATACCTTCAGGAAATGGAGACTTTTTTTAGTCTGGCAGATTACAGTACAAGCCATGTCAATGATTTTTCACAATTGCAAGTCCATAGTATAATGATTAAGGTGCTTACCTCACACACAAACAAGTTAGACTAGATTCTCAATTTTGGAAGGGAAATTAGTGAGTCTTAAAATGGTGCACAAAGGGCATCTAGCCGTGTATTAACTATGAACCAATAATAATAATAATAATGCAAGTTGATTCTTCTATCACTGAAAAAACAAAATGAGGTATAACAGATTTTGATGATGGGTATAGGTACGGACACCATAATGCTGTATTTTGATATAAACTATCATAACTTACTGTAAGTGAATGTAGTTTCAAAATTGTAATAGGACGTGGTGCATTCTTAACCAGATACAAAACAGCACAAAGGAGTTAAAGCATATGCAAGCTGCTCACTGTCTTATGCTAAAATATGATATAGTCAAGACCGAAAGAGAAAATCTATCCATTGTGTGGGTTACGGTACACTTTATACTGATTATAAACCATCAATACTATGAATTTTAATTTGCAACCCAAATTGAAGCCTGCCTTCACATATGAAAAAAGCTACATAAAAATGTAGATGTGCTGACTCATTGTAACTATATTGGAGGAAGAAACAATTTTCCTGATTAGTTTTCAAGGCTTCTAGTAAAGATAGCAGAAAAGGCAGAAAGACATGCTCACAGCTGATGATTATATTAATAGGATTGCTGAATTTGGTGTTCCTAATCCATTGACACAACCAGGCACAAAGACTAAACCAAAAAGGCCTTAATTTGGAAACATGAAATAATATTGGTGGCACTTGGCATAAACATGAGAGTGAGAATTTTGGTGCAGAGACACCGGGTAGGTACGAAAAATTCAAGTCAGAATTAACTGTATCTGAAAGTGGAAGGTAGTTGTTAAGGGGCAAAAGACTAAACATACCAAAAGAATTCCAACATAAATGGACTGAAGGAGTGCAAGAAGCCCCTTCTATAGTACTAAAGACCAGTTCAATAATGACAGAGAAAATATAATTTTCTGTCACGGATGAAGCAATTGAGAAAATAGTAAAGCTCAACTTGTTATGGCAAATATGCACAAAGCAGATCAAGAGATTTCTAATGTAATTGTCAGAACTCCCAAATGAACATAAAAACAATATACATGCTTAGTTTTAAAAGAAAATATGTGTTACATAACAGAAGAATATTCAATATCTTCATTGCAAAGACTGTGCTTCCTATATCATCCCACATAATTATGCTGGCCTTTGAAGTAAATAACAATAAATAAGCAATAAACAAGTCTCTTACACACACACACACACACACACACACACACACACACACACACACACACACACACACACACACACACGGACACAAACACACACACACACACACACACACACACACACACACACACACACACACACACACACACACACACACACACTTATTTTCCACACCTCTGTTTTTATTTTCCACAATTTGTAGCTGTATTTCACCTTTGTGATCCATATACATTGCATTAGCTGAAAAGGAATCTCCAGACCTTAAACTACTTATCTGTCATCTTTCACCATCATGGGTGCACCATATCAGTGTGATTGTTTTAGATAATGTTGCCATGCAACTGACCATCTATAATGTCACCATCACCTAATATACATTGATTATTCAAGCCTATGGCACATTTTTATTTTGTATAGTACCAGCTTGTAATAGGCATAATTAGAAACAGCAAGGCTTAATTAAAAAAAGACACTAAGATTGTTAATCTGGCATATCCTTCGGTAGAAAAGCTTTAATTGTCTTCTGCTTTTTGGTTGATTTTTCAGAAAATGCTCTGGAATGCAAGGATGTGTTTGCAGACTGTAAGAGGTGTTACATGCCACACCTTACAAGTGTTGATGAGTTAACCAAGGACATGGCTACAACAAATTACCTCCTTACATTCTCCCCATGTTATCCACATCATTTAGTGATAATCAAGTACAGCCTTACATACAATGATACCAACAACATGCCCAAATTTAGATTATTCTTTATTTTTCAAGATATTTTCTTTGTTTTGTACAATGGGTAAGTGTCATCTCCCAGATGCAAGGTACAGGAGAATCTTTGTTGGTGAAACCACTTTATTCTAGTTATCTTCCACTGAGGATCATGTCACTGATTAATGACGGACCCTCTTTGTGTTTTTAGGTTCCAGTTGTATTCAGCAAGCTGCGCCCACTGACTAGGATACATATGGATGAAATAAACCTGAAGAAATTTTTTTCACATACTGCTTGAACTTTTAAAAAGGTGACAACCCAAGTGCACAGAGCAGAACACTCAGTGGCAGGCTTAGAGCTGAAAGTGTCCATAAAGAAGACATAGAGAAAAAGACTTTTGAGCAGGTCTCTGGAAAAAAAGTTGTGTGACTCCTAACCATGGCCCATGGCAGTTTGATATGCAGTCTATATACTGCTACTTGCTTTGTGCTATTTTAGGGCTGTAGAGAAGATGTCCATCAACAGGGTTATGTCTAAAGGTTTGCATTTTCTTGAGAGCTATTGATTCTACCATGAATTTTGCATCATCAGATTGTTATCCCCACAGTAATCCAACTATTGTATTAAAGAGTGAATGAATCATACATGCAAAAACCATATAAAGAAATGGAAATTAGTGTGACTAACCAAATCTACCATTCTTTCTATTTTGGTGATATTTTCCCATAAATAAATTACTGAAGTGAAATAGCCTTCTTAGTCTGTAGTTTTAACATTACCAGTTACAGTGGTATGACTGGGAGAATATCTTGGGAGACACACACACACACACGCACACACGCACACACGCACACACACACACACACACACACACACACACACACACACACACACACACACACACACACACACACACATGTGTTTGCCTTACAAACACAAAGTGCAGGGTTTGAGTCTCTAAAGGGATAATTGGCTAGGCTTAAAATAACTTGCAAGGGCAGTTAGCTTAGTACTAGTCTATGAACCTATGAACAC
Source organism: Protopterus annectens (assembly GCF_019279795.1). Classification (NCBI taxonomy): domain Eukaryota; kingdom Metazoa; phylum Chordata; order Ceratodontiformes; family Protopteridae; genus Protopterus; species Protopterus annectens. The sequence goes on along the minus strand of NC_056728.1, from coordinate 605,534,015 downwards.
ACACAGACAAAGCATTTGCAAACTACATTGCAGAGGTCACTTTCATGATAACTGCTGCATCAAAAGAGTAGAAGGCAGAAATCAGAATTTTATTTTATATACAACCCCTAAGCACAATCATATTAAAAATTATCTACATCGTCCCCATTCTAAAAGATATACAAAACATCGAACATGTAGCAAGCACCATGGTGACTTGGCCTACAACTAAAGTAAGGGGAGGATTAGCATTTAAATGTGGAAAAAAATTAGATATACACTTGCACAACACCTGAAGAAGAAGTCAAGTTAAAAAAAAAACTCCAGCTCAGAGTGATGAAAGCCTTCTTAATATTCATCAAAACTGTCCCTAGTTGCCTTGACCTTTCTTTTGGCCCATTCAAAAAAAAAAATCTGAAAAGCATGAAATACACAAATTTAGATATTTGAGCACCCTTTTTGGCTTAAGATATGTTGGCTATGCTAATGCCTTGGACATCATCAGACAACAAGGATTCTGCGGTTATATTTGTAAGAATGAATGTTGAAGGGTTTGCCAAAGATTAAGTGCAACAGTGAATGTGAATGGAAGAAAAACTGTGGCCTGAATTCATAAAGGTTACCATGAGACATTTAGGAATTCATAGAGAGCCCTACCATGGTGATTTTCAATGAAAATGTGCTGCACCATGTTGAGATCACTTACAGTCATGTTGGATTTTAACAAGGCAGTCCGGGGGTGAACTAATTAGCCATGTGCCCCCCCCCCCACCCAGAAGTGTCACCAGGAAGGCATCTACTCAGTGAGCAATTCCTAGTATCACCCAGCAGTGTACATTAACATGGCCACTCCTTCCAGGTTGTAGTAGTATTAATCTAGTAGAGATGATTCCTGGGTAAGATAGGGTTTGGTGGTGTGTGCATGAGTTTATACAAGGTGCTGCATCTATGAGTGTATGTGTGAGTGTACATCTGTCTGGAAGATAGCAGTAGAAGTTTTGGGAGGGTAAGTGAGGCAACAATGTGTGTGATTGTATATGTGTGTGTGCGTGTGTGTGTGTGTGTGTGTGTGTGTGTGTGTGTGTGTGTGTGTGTGTGTGTGTGTGTGTGTGTGTGTGTGTGTGTGTGTGTGTGTGTGTGTGTGTGTGTTGGTGGGTTGGAGAAGCCATTGTACTACCCTTAAATTAATGAGTCTGCAACACTAGGTGGTGGGGACCATGAGTCATCTGGGAAAACTCTTTACTTGTATCTGAGCAGCACTTAACCAGTAAGGCAGATATTGAAAAAGGTGTGGGGATTCACTAGGCAAGATTGATAAGCAGTGTGCTGTAAATGGCACTAAACTACCTTCAAACACTGCCCCCCCCCTGCCTGCCACAGATGATATAAATCCTTTTTGCCACCAATAGACACCGGGGATTTACTTTAAAAATCTGTAAAAAAATACTTGGGGGGGGGGGGGATTTGAACTGTGTGTCCCTGATACAAGAGACCCCTGCATTTGCCAAATGCACTAACTTAAGGCAGCAAGTGTTTTTGTGCGTGAGTGTGTGTGTGTGTGTGTGTGTGTGTGTGTGTGTGTGTGTGTGTGTGTGTGTGTGTGTGTGTGTGTGTGTGTGTGTGTGTGTATAAAGAGAGGAGGGTAGCTTAGCTTAGCATTATGTAATACCTGCAAGATGTCATATGATACAAGGGAGGCCAAGCATACCTCTCATCCTCATAAATGACTTTTGCCATAGCAGGCATTTATTGAAGGCTATGAAGTGTGAAACTCTATTGTCTGGCATCGTGGACTGAGTGTAATCCTTTGTGAAATATGTAGGCATGGGAATGCTGATATCATGGACATTCTGACAACAGGAGTATATGGTGTATGCATATTCAGGAGAGTGACTGAGAGGGAAGATTTCTTGTGCTTACACAATGTAGCAGTCACAGTTAACTACCATGAGAAGTGCTGACCTGTACTTTGTGATAGTTAAATCTGATTTATAGACATTCAAATTAGTTTGTAATGAGGTCTTTCCTCCTTGCAGCTAATGTATCTATGAATTGCAAATCACCACTACCTGTATACAGAGCCTTTTACCACAGGGCATACAGCCTCTGTTGGGGTTCTTAATGAATCCTCTACTGTATATTTTCTGTTTGCATGTTTTGTATTTAACACAATCTTAGCAATCCCTATAATCTTAAAATGTAAAAACTAATTATGGAAAATGTACATAGATGAGTATGAATGGATTAATGGATCCATGGACATTAGCAGATAAAACCTCAATGACATTCATAACACTGTCAAAACTTGAAAGAGGGAGCTTCGTTATTGCTCATATCCAGTTTTTCTTCTTGCCTTGTCTAATGCCTTAGACAAAAAAAGTAATTATACGATTTATTATTTCCCATAGTGCTTTGGCCTGCTTGGTGTAAATGGAGCTGGTAAGACAACAACATTCAAGATGCTGACAGGTGACATATCTGTTACCAGTGGAGAAGCATTCTTAAATGGATACAGGTAATATGATGTTGAGCTCTCACATTTTATAAAAGTGATATGACCTGAAGTTTTGTAACTTTTTTCATTACAGTGATTATATCAGTATATAAATTGAAAAATTAACTGTTACATATTTTGTGAGAAATAAGTTGATATAAATGAAGTGTATAAGAGGAATATTCTTATCAACATATCTTGGTGAGTATGTTTTGCCACTGAACTCAACCATCTCAGGCAAAGAAATGAAGGAAACAACCAGGCTCTCTCACCACGAAACTGTGTAAAGTCCTGATATATCCAATCCGGACTTAAAGCTCATAAAAAGTGCAGCGGCAAAACAGTAAATCAAGAGCAGTAACTTCACTTACTCAGTATGCAGTAAGCATATAAAGTGCAACAGCAAGTCAATAAATCAAGAGCTATAAATTTCACTTTTTTGCAATAAGTAGCAGATAATCCCGTATACGAACACCAAAAACGTTTATTGTAAGCGCTTTCGCGTGGTCACCACCACGCTTCATCAGACAATGCATATAAAATTCAAAACATCTATTTATACAGATAAATCTAAAAAAGGCGCCAAATTAAAACAAATAACTCACACAATTTTCCAATTAAAAAGTTAATAAAGACTAATTAAAGAGTTTTTGGTTACTACATTCCATTTAAAGGGAGCCTGAATTTTCAAAAGGACTAAGATGTTCATACACCATGCTACAGCTAATAGTCAGTAATAATGGTAAGCACTAAAAGTTGGTACTGACGACGAGTGTTTTCAAAAATAGTGAAAACTAAATTAAGTTGAGTTAAATTAAGCTACCTGATATATAATGTGGAAAAGCACATTTAAAACACATTTAATACCAGAACATAATAACATGTGTATCGAGCATTGCTCTATACAAGTTGCTCTACAACAATTTTTTAATTTTAAATAGATAAATAAATAAATAAATAAATAGTTAAATAATTGAATGAATAAATAAATATCTGTTTCATAGAGTGTAACTCCGATATTAATGGCACCAATGAATTATGTTTCTACTGTTTATTAAATTCATAAGTATAATAGTATATTCAATTATTAATCAAGATCATAAGTTATCATTGTTCATAGTGTCATATATCTAAACAAGTGTTGGTAATTATTAAATATTGAATAATAAATATTAAATATTAAATATTGAATGTTACATATAAAAATTTTAATATATATATACATACATGTAATTACAATGTAAATGTATAGAATGTATAAATATGATGTATATAAATATAAGTAAATATGTTTATTTGTGAATTAATCGATATGATATATAGGAAATAAATGTAAAAAATTTTTTATGAAAAATATTAAATTATACATATAAAAAGCCGAACAATGTGTGTCATCAAAATATTATGTGTGTTATACATCTTACATAGATGAATAAATGAATGAATAAATAAATAAATAAATGAATAAATAGATGAATAGATGAATAAATAGTTATAAATGAATAGATTTTGTATATGTGATACTTAAAATAGAATGAACAAAGTAGACATGATACAATATGATAAAACTGTGATACTAAATAAATTTATACATGAATAAATACAACTACTAAGGTACTACTATTGGGAAAAACTTTTGAGCATTTGTAAGTGAAAAAAATTTTTTGGAAAGTTGATTTGACAAAAGACAATGTACATGAGGTACAAAATAGAAAAAATCAATAGAGAAATATATTAAAGTTAAAAGTCTGGAGTACACACCATTAATAAATATTTATTTGTAGAGTTTTATCTAGCTTCCAAAACCGGTTTAATGGAAACTTGATTATTAATGCCAGGGGGTATGTGTGCAGCCAATCTTAATATCCATTTTAACTCCTTGTTGTTTAGAAGTAAAGAATTATCCCCACCTCTTTTGTTAGGTGTAACTATCTCTAGTACCTTAAAATCAAAGTTATGGTGGGGCTGTTCCAAAATGTGTTTAGCTAATGCATTTAGTTCATTCTTCTTCTGGATGTCATAAAGATGACCATAAATTCTGTCTTTTAGGCACCTTTTAGTTAGGCCAATGTAAAACGCTGTACAGTTTTTACATGTGGCCAAATAAATGAGATTTTTAGTGCAGCAGTTAGCATAGAACCTTGGATGGAAAATATAACTCAAAGTAGGATGTTTAAAATCTACTTCTTTTGAAATGTAGCTGCATCTCCTGCAGTTATAACAAGGGAAAGTACCTTTCTTGCTACTAGATAATAAACTTAAATCATCACTAGTACATTTGTCATTACATAGTAGCTGTTTTAAATTCGGGCTATTCTTGAACATAAAATGTGGCTTGTCCCCTATCAATTGTTTGACAAAGGGGTCTATAGTGAGTAGTTTCCAATTGTTATAAAAAACCTTCTTGATGTCATTAATGATGCTAGTAAAATTCAAAATTATGGGTACAAAATCTTTGCATCCTGTAGAATATCTATTGTTTATAGTATTTGTATCTTGATTTCTTGTCAATGTAGTCCTGATAACATTGTTCCTGGTATTTGTGACTAGCCCTGAATCATAGCCTCTCTCTCTAAATAATGATTCTAAATGGTCTGCTTCAAGTTGTAAGGAGTGTGGGTCTTTACAGAGTCTTTTTAATCTAATAAATTGACTCTTGATGATGCCAGGAAAAACATACCTAGGGTGCATACTGTCAAAAGATAAGAGTGTATTCCTCCATGTTGGTTTTCTATAAATTGTAGAGGTTATGGTGCCATCCTCATTAATACTTAGTGTAACATCCAAAAAATTGATGGATTTGGCGGAACATTCCATAGTAAAGCGTAAAAAAGTGGATGTGCTCTCAAGATAATTCAAAAACTTTACAAAATCAGACTCTGTACCTTCCCATACAATAAAAATATCATCTACAAAGCGTTTATATATTTTTATCTGTGTAAACAGGGGGTGGGTAAATAGGTAAGAACGTTCCCAAGCCAAAACAACCAAGTTGGAATAGGTGTTTGCACACGGGGTACCCATTGCCACCCCCCATTTCTGTAGATAATACTCATTTAAAAACATAAATACATTATTATTTAGTATCACATCTAATAGCTGACATACAAGTAACTGTCTATCACTTGAAAAGGATTTATCCAAAGTTAATATGTCTCTTATGGCTTCAATGCCCAAGTCATTGGGAATTGAGGTAAAGAGATTTTTCACGTCCAAGGTAATCAGGATGTATTCATGATGTTGAATGTCTAATTGTATCTCTGACAAACAAGCTAGTAGATGGTAAGTGTCTTTTAAGATAGTATCAAAAGAGTCGACCACTGGTCTGAGTAAAAACTCTACAAAACAAGAGGCATTAGCAGTGACCCAGTGGTCGCCTGATACTATGGGTCGTAGTGGGATAGGATAAATATTCTTGTGGATTTTCGGGAGTCCTTTAATAATGGGTATGGTAGGGTTATCTACCAGAAGATAGCTGTACATATCTTCATTAATTTGTCTGCAAATGAGCAGATCATATAACATATCATGTACATTCTTGATTATTGTGTTCACTCTATATAATTCTAATTTTACATATGTCGTCTCATCATTAAGCATTAAGCCCATATTAGTATTATAATCAACTCTATTTAAAACCACAATCCCACCTCATTTGTCGGCAGGTTTAACAGAGATTTTGTCACATTGTTTTAAACATTTCAAAGAATTAAATTCTTCTGGGTTTAGATTGAAGAAACCAGGTTTTATCTTAGTGGAAAATAATTCATAAAAATCCTGTTCACAAATATGTAGAAAGCATTCTATATTATGAGGTAGTGGGGGCATAAAAGTGCTTTTCCGTTTAAAAACAATGGATGCAACATTTTTGTTAGGATCAGGTTTCTCTTTAAAGAAAACTTTTAAAGCTACTCGTCTACAGAACAATCTTAAATTAATTAAAACATCAGTTAATGTGTCAGAACAAGCTGGAATAAAATTCAGACCACGGTTTAAAAGAGAAATATCAGCATTAGAAAAGTTATAGTCAGAATGGTTATATAGTAAACCAGTCACTTTTTTGTTCGTCTTGTTGATTGGAAGCTTTCCGTGGATAGCTTCCTTTTCCTTGGGCCTCGACTTGTGGACCGTCCTCTGTGCTGGAATCTTTGTTTCACTGGGTATGGTAAAAAGTTTTTTGATGAGGAGCCCAAAGGAACTACAATGTTAGAATCTTTCGGTCTGGCTCCTGGATTAATAGCGGATTTTTGTAGCGCTAGTTGGTTCGGAGGGGGCGTGTTAGTCACATTAGTAACCATGAAACTACTATTAGTCCCCTCTAAACTAGCGATAGGCAAAGAAGCATTGGTTGGCAGGATGTTATCATTGACAATGTTAACAACAGAAGTGCCTTCTACAGAAGTAGAACGCTGTATATTGTTCAAATTATCATTTGCACTATTATTCTCATTTTGTATTGAATTATTGCCTCTTGGCCAAACAAATACTTGTCTTAATTTAAAATCTTGAAAGTCTCTTTGTAGCTTACGCATTTTTGTTGCCTTCAGTCTCTCGCTGAAGGCATTTACTTGTAAACATATATTACGTAGTCTGCGGGTACAATATTCTGCTTTAAAACGATGGCTAAGGTCTTTAAAGTTAGCATCAACCTTATCTCTTAACTCAATTTCTAGAGGTGTAAAATAATCAAGGAGAAGCCTGATATACCTGTGTCCGAGGTCAATATTCAGATCCTGCCATTTTTTGAGGAGTTCTGGATGTGCCTCTCCGTACGACGGCATACACATAACTCGCATCCCTCTCGGCACAATAGAATAATGAAGACAAGCCTCTAGGTGTTGCCTTTGCCAGGCATATCTTTGTAATTTATACATGCCGTCCTCCAATGTTTTAGATACAAGATTAAAGTCAGATATGTTGAAGCCTTCTGTATTTACGGGAGTGACATGCTCAGTTTGCGAAAGGTCCAGAGCCAATAAAGGGTTAGCTTGTGCATGTAATAGATCTTCTAAGTTCACTACTGCTTCCCTCGTCCCTGGAGTATAATCAAGTTCAATATTAACGGTATCCATCGTGTGCTGGCGGTGAAAATAAAGTGAAAAATGGAGTGATACACATTGTGTATCTCAGGCAAAGAAATACACATATAAACTTAAATGACAACATATTACATGATCATCATGCGACTGAGACGATTGATGTGATGCCTATAAATAGTTCTGTATAAATTGTATTTTTATTGAGTCTGAAGAAGTCCTGATGCATTTTTCATTTCCCAGTGAAAGCACTTACTGGGTTCATAATGGACTGAGAAATGTTTAGTGAGTGGAGTTATTTTTACAAAAAATATCTGCAAAATTTTGGACAAATGCTAAACTGTGGTCAACCCGGAACTCTCACCCTATACCCTGCCTTCTTCAAGATGACTGCCTCCAAATCAACAAAACCTATCTTCAATATTTCACTCACAATGAGGAGCCTACCTGCAACAATCAAACAAGTTTTTATATCTCCACTGCCACAAATCCCCTTCCTTCCTTTGCGCCAAGACCTTTCCCTAATGAAAACCTCTATTCCATTGCCAAACACTTAAAGAAATATGTCTTACAAACCCAGGTGCAGCATTATACTAAAGATGGTTATATCTTAATGACAGCTGTCAATAGTGTTGAAGGTCCATTAGTGTCTAACAAACCAAAATGCCTGCTTATCATTACTGTTTGTGATGAAATGAGAAGTAGTAGGTTTGGTATTGTCAAACACTCACTACAAATGTTCAAACAATCAAATTAAGCTTTGCACCTTTAAAATAGTTTTTGTTTTACACGTTTATTGTTTTTATTTCAATCATTACCCAGGGATACAGACACAAGTAGGATTGCGACCTAGCCATTTTTTTTCTTGACAATACATAAATAAGAACAATTGACCATTAGTCTGGAAATCACTGTAAAACTCTGGGTTTATGTTTGGTGGCACAAACAGAAAGCCAGTTTGTAAAAATGCATCTTCAATCTGATTTCTTTCATTAAGGTATCTGAGCCAGGCTTAAAGAAAGATATTCTGCCTCCTAGTGATGCGCCCATTTGCATCACAAACTGGGTATGGAAGTGAGGGTAGTAGGTAGAGAACTGGTTGGTGAAAGGTGGTGGAATGGGGGTAGGGAGAGATACAAAGTGTGTGGGTTTGATCCAGGTTTTGCCTTTGCAAAAGGTGTCAACCCAAGTCTATTTAATAATGTTGCTTGATCTTCCAATGATCCATCCAATTAAAAACACGACTGAACTGCTGCATAAAAATCAAATTAATACATCTTCTAATATGCAAAATCAGCGTTCGAAATGGGTCGATATTAGAACACTCAACATTTTGAATGTTCGGTGTTCTAATATAGACCCATCCCCCCATGTGTACCCTCCAAATCATGATGGCCAGAGGCAGATTCAAACATTTCTCTTCTGGGAGCCACTACAGTTCCTTGACCTACAGTGTCAGCATTAACCTGTCCATTCTCAAATGGTAGTGTGTCCTGGGTATACACAGACATAGAGACTGTGTCCATTCTCTGAGGAAAGGATGCAGAGGTCACACTCCCTATATTTAACACACATATTCTGCATCCCCTGACACATGACAGTTCTTTCCTACCATCATTATTAGGGTTACAGATTTTTCATTATGCTGGTGCCAGAAAGTGACTCACCTGTGAATACACCAAAAGAAAACATATCCAGTGTTAGTATGATGTAGTACCACAGCTATACATGCAACTGATATCAATCCAACTAGAAAGATATGATATTGAGTTATAACCCTGCCCATACATTGCACAAAAGTGTCTTGCACTGGGATGCCAGATGTACTTGTATGACACAAATCTCATAGGTATTAGAAACGGTAATGTGACTAACAGGTAAAAATAGGGCAGATAGTAGTAGTAGGTCTACATACCTAGGACATCATCAGTTGAAATTCTCTGTGGCCTATCCAGCTTTGCTCTAAACTCTAGCACCACACTGGGGAACCCTGTGAAGGTGGTACTACTCTTAAGTGAGGCCAGGAACTCCTCTGTCTGTGTAAGATGTGGTTCAGTAGATGACCCGCCACTGTTGCTGTGCATTCATATGCCATGACCTCTACTTTGTGGGTAGCAGCATGGATCTTATTAGTCAGTGGTCAACAGTGTCATGAGTTAAGATCCTGACAATTCACAGCATTAACAGTGGTGACAACTTCCCACCAGAAATAGTTACTGAATGATCATTTGGCTAAATTCACTGAAAAGAGCCATGGATACATACGGCCTCTGGTACCACCACATTTCTGCTTCTGTAAATTTTGGCTTAGGTGGATGTCTCTTTCTGTGTCTGTGTTGTAGGCATAGTTGTGTTAGCATGGAACCCACTGGAATTAACAACAGTCATACTATAAAAATTGGCCATCTACTAAAGCTTAGTAAGCAGGCATACTCTTTGTACTCTGGGGAGTACATTTTTTCTGAGTATCGCATCATGTTGTTTAGGTGACATTATGTCTACAACTGTCTAAATTAATGCCTTTTTCAACAGGTACAATATTGCTAATCTAAAAACAATATTTGTAATAGTTTTAGGGAGAACAGCTGAAAATGTTACTTATATTTATTAAGTGCTTGGGAGGCAGCATTTTGAGAAATGTGCCCATTTTTAAGTGATATATATCTAAGATGGTTAGCACTAAGAGCTTGTGATTACAAATTGGAATGTGCTTGCTATACCCCTGATTACAAGGAATGTTCCACCACTTATGCTTCATAGAGCCATGTTCTTCCCATTTTCACATGGAAAGGTCAGTCACACACTTAAGTGTTAGCAATGTTTTTTAAGTGATACCTATGGCAAATAACACTGAATAATATTAATTCATCAAAAGAATGTTTTATAACTATAAAGTGGCACATTAACCATGTATAAGCCTCCTAGCTGAAGTTGTGATAATCTTTTAGTAGGTACTACACATGTTGCCCATTTGTTTAAAATTATGAGAGGTAGTATTACACAACCTATAAATGGAAGACTGAGAGTAATTGTCATGCTATAGCTGACCACATGAGAATGGAGTTGCTATTGAGTATGTATTTCCAGGAGCAAAAATTGGTCTGGGGGACTGACATATTTCACGCATTAATGTGTAATTAGAACCATAGTAACACAGTACCTATATTTTATTATATTGGCAGTCATTGTTCAAATGAGATTCCCCTCGTTATCCAGAATTGCTCAAAGGATTAGAATTGCCTAGACATAGTCAAACCTTGCTGAGTCTAATTATGGTGGCTGCCAAAAAGCAATTACTAGAAAATAGAAATCAAAGTCTAGACAAAATTTACTAGAAGTAGTGACTATAGTACCAGAGATAAACTAGAATTGGGATCTTTAGAAAGGGAAGGAGCAAACTACATAGGAAAAAATGGGAACTGTGGGAACAATATATGCAGAGCAGGAATGAGGTTTAAGAGGCAGGATTTGAATGAGCCATATAATGCTTAACTGATAATGATGAGTGGATGATTTATAAGTGATGTATAATGTTTACAACTACAGTTGTTTCAATGGTGTCTGTGATGTTAGCAGTTTGCAACTAAAGTGATATCATTTTGTATGCTTTTCATTTATATAAATGTAATATTACATTTGTCATATGTGTTAATTTAATAAAGATGTTTGGAAAAAAAATGAAAGGATGGCATACATGAGAACTGGTTTGGGTGGCAAGTGACTGCCATTTTTCCTGATATCATTGAAGGTGAGATAAGTATGGCTGTAGAAGGTGACTTTAGTGCTACATTGAGAGCACAGAAATGGTGTGAGGAGGAGTCCAATATCTTTTCTGGACATCTTCCATAAGCATTACAGCTGTAGACTCCTACAAACCTATGCTGTAGTACCGTATAAGACTGATGCCAGAACTGTCTGGCTATGGTTGTCATCTATGTTGCTGGCATCCCCCACACATGAGGGCAGGGTGCACTCACCACTTGCGATACTGTAAGCCTGACCTCCTAGGCCAATGGGAAGATAAAACTAAGGTGCAACCATAACCTCAGGCACTGTAAGTATACCATAACTTACCTATCCTAGAACCCTGCCAATACATGGCACCATTCACCATTTTTTTCTGCTCTTTCCTTACCTTTAGCCCATACAGAGATTAAAAGGAAAAGGATGATGCATAGGGGCATACTAAAGCACCTAAGAAAGCAAAGGGGTAAATATAGCTGTTGTTGTAAAAGCTATGTCTATTTGCATAGTGGCAGTTATAGCATGTAGGGATAATGGTATATAACATTTATACAGAAGGAGCCCAACTGTCAGTACTGATATACAGTACTGTACTGGATTTAGTATGTCTGTGCAATGTTAGACTTTTGCTTCTGCATACTACCCCCTGTATTGGTGTAGAAGTGCCTCATCATATTAAGTCAGAATGCACTGACATTGCTAGGAAAGCTATGATTTTCAATTTCAATCCCCCTCCCAAAAAATGTACTATTGTCATGGCAGAATGTTATACCCGCAGTCCCAGTAATGCCACTGAACTGTTACAAGGCCAGTATATGTCTTAACCATATTTATTACTTAACCTTTCACTTCACAATATGCAGTACACGTCCCAATGTGTATCACCAGTGCTTGGCATTTATATTGTGTGATCAGTATATGTACAGTTGTACTGCTGTCAAAACTGCAATAACATCCCTTGACACAAATCAGATATGCTGGCTGATAAACTATTCCCGCAGTTATCATGCTGTAAATGTTGATGAATTTTGGCATATGCCCTTACACCTGCAAATATAATTGTACAGAACAACAGTTTGAAGACATAATTGTGTAGGTCGTCTGTTCACTGTACGAACATAGTTCATAATAAAATTAAATTCTTTTTGTATATCTCTTCCCTGGTCCTCTTCATTCCTTTCTTTCGCTTTTATACATTTATTTATTAAAACCAAACAGGAAAAGCAGCCAGTGCAGATCATAAGCCAAGTAAAATCCAAAAACCAAAAGGACAGCCAAATGGTCCCGAGTATGACTTTCATTGAAAAAACATTTAAAATATTAACAGTTTCATCTAACTTATCGTAGACATCTTCAGAAAGAAATAAAATGACTTAAAAAAGCCATAACATCATGAGAACACTCAAACAGCCTGTTTTTGTATCAAACTGGAATTATGTAACAAAGAGGAAGTATGCAACATTGTATCAAAAAAGATTGCCAACATCCTTAAAGTGACATATGCAATTTAAGAATAACCTGTGCTGTTTGAAAACAATAGTAACATTTGTAACACTGAAAACCACTGTGAACAAGTCAAACAAAAAATATTAAAATATCCGCTTTGAAAGTAAAAAGAGCACTCCACCGGTGAATACTCTGGCACAGAAAAATTAACTTTAAAATATGCAGTCAAAACTCAATGTTTAGAAGCGTGATATTTCAGTTCACTAGTAACAGATACTGCTTCATTTAAACCTGGTACGCTCATGACATCCAAACATAACATGCCAACATATTTCTTTATGCAATAATAAACTCTACCAGTCCCCTTTGTTGTTTTCATCTGCAGTCCATTCAAGAATGGAAAATCTAAACATAGAAAAATGTTCACAGCTTATTGCATGCCTTGCTAGGGTACTTTTGTTGTCTCTTTTTTAATGCTATGCAGATGCTGATAAATATGTTTATTAACTTAATTGTTGGTCTTGCCAATATAAAAGGCTGTGCATGACTGACACAAGGCAAGGTAAAACTCTTTAGATGTATAGCAAAAATACAACTAAATAAACCAAACTTCAAGAGAATTCTAGAGAGAATAGATAAAAATCATGCACTGGAAGCTTTGGAACTTTTAAATGTGGCCGGTGCAAGCAATGCATGTATATAGAAAATAATTACAGTGGGACACTGTGAGACATTGTTAGAAGATGGCTTACCAGGGGCAGATATTTTTGCTATACATCTAAAGTTGTTTACCTTGCCTGGTGTCAGTCATGCACAGCCTTTTATATAGACAACACCAACAATGGCTGGCTTCAGCAGCAGCACCACAGCCACCAGAGATACCTAACACACCCAATCTCGGGCCCATCCTTCCATAGTTGCCTCCACACCTCTAGCCCTACCTGTACTACCTGCATCATGTTGCCCTGCTGTGTAGGATGGTACATTTTAATCAGTGGCAACAATACTAGTGGAGGTGACACATTTGTCATCCACCAGGAATTGGAAGACCATGAGGGGAGACACTAGACAGGAGGTTGATGCCTGCTTCAGCTGTATAGATACAATGCTGTGATGACTTACTGAGTCATATCCCAAGTCAGTGCTGCCTCCATTTCCTGTGTAAGGACCATTAGTGTTGGTTCCCAGGGTGAGGAGTAATCTATCACTAAGTTAAAGCTGACAGAGACTGCATCTCTGAACACCCAATCTTATCCTCAGTCCCAGTGTTCTCCTCCCTTTGGTACCTATAACCATCCTGTATGTTAAATGAGCCTCTCCATACCATTGTCTGCTCTCTAGTTATCAAACTTATTTACCATTGTATTCCTCTCTCCTTATTCTATAACCTCATATGCTGTCAGTCATGTCTGTCTTTCTCTGTGAACTTTGCTCCACCTCTTACCCACCTCTTACATCTGTGACTTCCTACCCTAGCTCTCCCTTCTCAATAATAAAAAAGGGCATCTGTTCCACAAAAAAAAAAAAAAAAAAAAAACAACTTCTACCCATACCTCTCATAGACCTTTAATGAATGTGTAACCATGACTGAATACAATTGTTCCTCATAAAATGTAAAGAATTCTGACAAATCATTGAAGAGTTTGGTCATTAAATCATTACAACTATTGTTGCACTTCAATTATAATTATTGAGATAAGAAGTTGAGAGGTATGGCTCCTATCCCACCTCCATCCTGCTCATTCCTCATTTGTACACCTAGTGTTCTGTCATCCAATTGCTTCCCCTTTTCATCTCTGACTTATACTCCCATTTCCAGTCTTTATTCTGGTTTAAAGATAGGCAAACAAAAAAAAAAGGATAAGAAAAAGGGCTCATATATTAAACTCATCTTTCTGTGGTTATATGTTGCATGATGGCTGGCATAGAGGAAAGTTGGTGGTCCTATATAACAACGGAAGAAGGAGAGTTTTTATTTTATGGCAAAAAAAATGGAGAAAAATCCTTTGAACAGACTAAGATTTTGGCATCTGTCGTTCAAAAGTGCTGATTGTTGATGTGCATCACAAGTCACTACTGAAATAAGCTGAAGTACATAGTTTCATTGTAACAATCTTCATAGCTCACTGTACTCCTGAAGTGATGTGTACCTTGTCAGTACACTAGATGGGGGGGGGGGTTGATCCTCTGTTTGTTGTATGTTTTTTTACAACATGAAGAGTTCATTCATCAGCACTGTTCTAAAATTACCCTGAACTGTGTTTTTTAAAAACCTTTCCTATGAATGCTTCCATGGCAAGCCATGCTTGTGTATTTGTGTGAAGAATATTAGTAAAAAAAGCCTGTTTCATTCAGGCATATATCTCTTTTCTTGCTATCATGTACTTCATCCCCACAGAATGTAAGCATTCCTGCCAGGAATTAATAAAATGTTCTATGGAGTTTGGCACTTACAAACTAATTTAGTCTAGATTCATCCTTTTCCTTGCTCATTCTGTATTTGCTTACCTTCTGTTATTCCCAGTCCTTACTTTCCCTTTTTATCTCTGACCTTCATCACATTTCCAAAATATAAGACAGTCATAACATGGACAGATACTATCCACATGCCCACAAGGGGCAAATAAAGTCATCTCTGTGCATTGTTCTAACATTCCCTTCAATATATGTTTTCCAACCCTCTCACTATGAGCTCTCTGGTGGCTTTACTTGATAATGTGCTGGTATGCTAGGCAGGCAGGTGCTCAAATGCCTTGAAATTTAACTTGTACCAGTCTGCCAAAATATTGGTATCATGCAAAAATACATTACCATGCCAATATGAAGTAAGATAAACATAGTATGTGTATGTGACTGCTAACATGGCACATTGCAGTGATGCATACATTGCCAACACACTGACAGAGGGGGTTTAATCCCCTGATGGTTAGTATATTGTTTTCCAATATTCAGTTTTCAGGTTTCAATGGTCTTGTAAAATTTCAGTGAAATGTGGTTTCATGACTCCCTCAGTATGAGTTTTCCTGTGGCTTAACTTGTTAATGCACTGGACTGTAAAATATCAGGTAAGTAGGCAAGGCATCAAATCCATTGAAGTCTAACTTTTAGCAGCTGACCAAAATGTCCATATCAAGCACCAGCAATGCACCCAGCAAATATGAAGTAAGATAAATGTAATATGTATGGGACAGCTTCCATGGCTCAGTATGGCCAAGCAGTTATGTGTACATTGCCAATACACTGCCAAAAGTCTATGTTGTTTTCCAGTGTTTAGTTCTCAGTCTTCAATAGAGTTCTAACATTTCTCTGAAATGTACATTTTTTCACCCACTCACTATAAGTTCCTCTGTGGCTTCAATTGCTAATACATTGAACTAGAGAATATCATTGTCAGGTTTAGATGTTCAAACCCATGTAGGGGCATTTTTCATGCCTTGCTATAATGTGCTCCATTCCCCTGAAATGCTGTATACTGACAAAATTAATATGGAGGATTCTGTTGAATGGCTGCATCATACTCCTGATTTACAGGGCTGCATACTGCTTTTCTTAGTACATGGAGCATTTGCATCACACTATATGTTTAACAGAACTCCTACCTTGCCTGATTAAATAAAATTCTTTTTTTAATTCTAGTGTAAAGACAATACAATAAAGATACAATTCTGGATTTAGACTACATTCTACCTCCAAGAGCAAAAGCTGTTTACTCATACATAACAGGAATTTAGTATGATACAGTTTGGCAGCTTGCCATATTCTAATGACCAGGTAGTCCTATCCATTGAAATTATAAGTTTGTTTATATTTCTGAAACAAAGAACTTAGGAGAAAGAATTTTATACATAGCACATAAGTCAGATATATATGCCCCGACTTGTTCTTAAAGCCTGTTTTATACAGGGAAGACTGTTAAAAAATGTATTGTAAGGCTGCAGGAGCATGCCATGGATATCAAAAGGCATATATTTGAAAGTATGCTTGCCACTTTAATGCCTAATACAATCATGTCACCAGCAGCCTGCAGGCTACTATTTTTAATAAAATTATTGCACATAGCAGAGGAGAACAGCCTTTGAAAGATGTACCCTTTAATTAAATAATTATTTTATCTAAGTGTGTCACTTTAGTTGTTTGTCTTTTCGGCTTTTCCCCATTAGGGGTTGCCACAGTGGAACTCCGGCCCGCTAATGATTGGCAGTCAATTTTTTTATGGTGCCGAGTTGCCAGCCCCACGCCCAACCTTCAGCGAAGGCAGGCCTATTCATGCATGTCTTTCTGAGGCCACTCGACTACAGAGAGGACATGCAGACTCCACACAGAAGGCACTCCAGCCCAGAATCGAACAGGAGAACCTCTTGCTGTGAGGCAACAATGCTACTGCTGTACCACCGCAGCTTTGTAGATGGTATTGGAAATACTTGCTCTAATAAAATGAATAATCTCTGATATCTTTCTTGTTCTCATTAAGAGTTTTAACTGCAGTTGCTATTTAAGTTGTCTCATTGTATCCCACTTTATCTTTGAAGCTTGGTAAATCTGAAATACTAGAGACTAGGATTCATTTAATAACGAAGTTTGTGGTTCACAGAAGTCAATTGCCATATAAATACTATTATTTTCTAAGCAAATACTAATTCACACTGCTGAAGCAGTTTGACATTACATTTTCTATATTGACAACAGGTGTCAATATTCAATTTTTAACTGTAGTTAGGTTGTATTTCCAGATGTAAGGGTAATAGAATGGCTGTAAATGTGTACAAAGTTCCAATAATTCATTTTGTTTTATTTCTGAGGTTAAAGCTAATGTGTTCTTCATTCTATGTTATACAAGTAAAACATATTTTTGATGTTACGTATTTGTATTTTGTGAGAAAGAGAAAAAAATGAAAATGGTAGTCGGGAACTGAATGTAATGAAACATGCATTAGAAATGCTGTGAAATTACAGTAACCGCTTGAATATCAAAGTATGTGTTGTGTCTTTACTGTCTTTGTAAAATATAACAACCACTAACTTTGGCTCCTTTTGTACATATGCTCTTCCAGAGGAATTTGTCACTTCATAGAAGATATACCACTTTTGAATGTGAAAAAGTCACAAAAGTCACATAAATATTTCAAGTTGCTCTCAGAGATATACACTCCTCAACAAGCCATATTATTGCTTTTGCATGTAGTGTGCCCCTAAAATACAGTAATATTTTGAACACTTATGATATCTCATTGAAAGGTAATGAAATATATAATGACCATAATGATGCATTTCAACTTGCTGCTGTCAAACACATACTTTTTACCCAAGAAGCCATGACCATTAAACAGCAATCACAAAGCTACTCTGTGTTTTTACACCTAGCATACAACTTCACCTCCAAAAGATAGCCAACTTCTTTGTATATGTATGCTAAGAAATCAAGGAGCTCAGATGAATGGTCACACCAAGAAGAGCAAATCCCAATAACAGAATATATCAAAGATGAGACCAAAACAAAGCCAAATAAACAGATTAATAGACACTTTATTGTAGTAAGTGCTTTCACAGTACCATAACACTGCTTCTTCAGACTATAAAACTCTCAATAAAACCAACATGTGTATATAGATACAATTAAATTGCATAGTCCAATACAAACTTCACAGTCGTTAAAACACCAGCTTACATCACAATTAAATAAATAGTTTTTAAAGAGACAGTCAGTATAAAATATCCATATGCAGTCATTGAAAAGCAACTAACCAGCAGAAATAGGAATATAAAATTAATGACAAATAAAACATTATTATGCCCATAAATAATTTACTTCAAATTTCTAGCAGCTAAAATTGGTTTCAGGGGAACTATATCATTAAGACCCACAGTCTGCCCATAACCTAATAATCCTTTTACTTTCTGCTGTCTTAGGTCTATTCACCAGATAACCTCTTCATTCACTGGGACTAATAAACTGTACCACCATGAATTTAAAAGAATGTAAAGGTCCATGAAGGGCAACATGCTTAGCCAAAGCATTAGTGCAGATACTATTTCTGATATTATAGACATGCTCCCTTAGCCTAACCTTAAGGTGAGTATTAGTTTTCCAACATAGAATCGGTGGCACTCTATGCAATTAGCCAAATAGACCAGATGGCATGTATCCCAACCAGTCCGAACATTAAACCTAAATTCCTTCCCAGTATCAGGATGTACAAAGTTTCCTGATAGGTCAAGTAAGTCCCAATAATTACACTTGCCATAGGGTATCATAACAAAGTCCCTTTTGGGTGTGTGTGTATGTATATCAAATTTAGGATAACATAAAAGCCTCTTCAGATTTGTTTTGTTTTTATATGTGAAACCAGGTGTTATCACCCACTATCTCCTTGATATTGTTGCCCGTAGTTAATATGTACCAATATATCTTGTAAATATCTGTTATCTGTTTAACATTGCTAGAGTAAAACAAGGGCATATAAAGCTCGGTCCTTGACTCAGCTTTCTTACTACTAACTGCATTAGCCATTACAGCCACTCTATCTGGGAAATAAGGTGTCCCTTCATTCTCTCTTAACATAGGCACCTTGGATAGAATGCTGTTTACATGTTTAGCATCATAGCCCCTTTCAGTAAATTTCTCCCTTAAAAGATGTATTTCATTTAACAACTTAGTTTCTTCAACATTTAACCTAGATGCCCTTAGTGCTTGGCCTTTCACTATATCATTAAATATGTGCATAGGATGCATGCTCCTTCTATGCAAATATGTGCTCCAGTGGCAATCTTTCTAATAAGCCTCTGTAGTTAAATTCTCCTTGGCATCCCTAATAACTCTGACATCAAGAAAATTTACCTATAAGGGCAAACAAACCATGGCAAACCTTAAAGTGGTACTAGTATTCATATAATCAATTAACATTTCAAGATCATTGATTGTGCCTGTCCATACCATGAACAGGTCATCCACAAAACACCTATAAAAAGAAATGAACTGTTTCAGATGGGACTTAAACAAACTAGTCTCGTCTCATCTCGCCATAACCATACTGGCGTAGCTACTGGCACTGGAGGTGTCCATAGGTATGCCATCCTTTTGTAAGTATATGGTTTGGTTAAATATAAAAATATTATTGTCAAGTATAACCTCCATAAGTAAACATAGTAAACCTATAAAACATTTTCCATACTCATTATGTAAAACCAATAATTCCTCAACCATTTTAACACCTATATGGTTGGGAATAACAGTAAAAAGTGATTAGACATCAAAAGGTACGCAAACAATTCCTGTTCTCAAAGTGAGACTTGCTTACAAACAAGTCATGCAGAAACTGCTGTGTGTCCTTTAAAGCACATTCATTCTTATACAACACTGGTTTCAGATGTCTCTCTATGAAAATAGATAAAGCTTCAATGCACTAGTTCTTCCCAGAGACTATAGGCTTGAGGGGAGGACAAGTGGGGTGCTTATGAATCTTCTTATCACAATAATCTTGGCATCCACTTCTTCTTGAGTAATAACCTTATATGTATTGCTATCATTTAACATTTATTTCATTGCTACAGCATATTCATCACCTACTGCAGGACCACCCTTATCGGCAGATCTAATAATTATGGATGTGTCTAACTGTAAAATTTTCAAGGCTTCCTTATGGCCACTTGTTAAGTTGCTATGAAGTCTGCTACCCTTTTGTTTTTCAAGTACTTTATGAATTTCATTCTCACAAACGTTTTAAAAAACAGTTAAAATAAAGTGTAAAACAGGTATATAGGTACTGGGTTTCTTAAAACACTGTAAATTATCTGTCTGTTCATTACCAAAACTTAGCTTTAGTATTACATTTCTAGTAGAACATTTCAAATCAAAAACAGTGTCTGTTACCTCAGATATGCTTGCTGGAATAAAAGAAAGTCCCCTTTCTAATAATACAAGTTCATTCATACTTAATTCTGTTGAAATATTCCACACTATAGAGCTTGATTGAATCAACTGCAGTGGTGGTGCTGCGGTAGCGTTGTCGCCTCATAGTTAGATGCTGCCCGTTCGATTCTCAGTTAGAGCGTCTTCTGTGTGGTAACATGCATGAATGGGCATTCCTTCATTGAAGGTTGTGTGTTAGGCCCGGCAAGCCAGCACGTAAAACTCTACTGCCAATCATTAGTGGACCGGAGTTCTGTTGTGGCGACCCCTAACCGGGAAAAGCCGAAAGACACAAACAAACATAGAGCTTGATTGAGTTGCCACATCTTCTTTAACATTTGGACACTCTGTAAATTGGGATCCATCTTCCTTTTCTGACTGCCAGGACATCTAGAGTGTTCCAGGCTCTTGGTATGTTCCCTGCTTATAGGAAGCAGAAGCAATGGAAAATCCACATTTATAGCACTGCTGGCAATGTCTGAGTTCCCTCTAGCAGTGGAATCATTTGGAAGAGCTGCAGAAGATTTCAAAGTACCAATATGCTTCTCAAAAGGGACATGTAATTGTGCATTTGTAGTAAAGGATTTTCTCCTAGCTCCACTGAGTTTGATAGAATTCTCTGTTGTGGAGACTGACACTGTCTAAATCTCTTGTTTGATTGAGAGGAAAGTCAAAGAAATACTGCTGACAGAAACATATGTCAATGTATTGCTGTCTGAGACATATGCAGTACTTTTTATCTAAATAAAATTAACTGGAAAGGCTGCAGTGATTTTTAACACAATAATAAGAATAATAGGTCAAGCAAAGTACCATTTGTCTGTCTTTAAAGCTAGTCTTGATGATTGGATGGATAGACATACATTTGCACCAGGGTTACCACATATGGCCTTGCTTGATTTGGGACGTGGTAACTATCATGTACTTGTAAAGCCTGGCCACAGCTTTTACATGTGTCTTTATAAATGTGTATATGGCCAGGCCTCCTATGGCCTTATGCCTAGTATTCCTTCTATGAGTCTATGTTAGTGATATAGTTAATTACTTCTACTTCATTCTAGTATGAGCACACAGAGAACCAAGCCAGTTCTAGGCAACTGATTGCTGTGGTACCTTGAAGAGCACCATTTATTTGCCAGTGCATTTGTTTTTTGTTTTTCAACTGTGGTGCTATAAATTGTCTACATTTGCATGACTTAGATTGTATTTGTTATAAGCTACTACAGCTCTTCAAATCATGCTTGTCGCAAATTCTACTAGATTTTGCAAAAAAAAAAAAAAAAAAAACCTGCAAGGTCTGAGATGAGTGTTTCTTGTTTTTACTAAATTTACTTTTTGAGCTGCTTTTTGTGCTTTTTAGTAATTTGTCTAACAACTGGTTCACTGTTTGAAAGCAGACAGTGACCCAAACCATTTCTAGGCTTAGTAACACTTGATAAAGCAATTTTTGGAAAGCTTAGCATATTTAATTATGAAGCTTGTGATTTAAGCTGTCTCTGAGTTATTTTGAGCAGCTTTTTTGTTTTGCATGCAACTTTGGTGCCTAGCTCAGATTTCAAATGTTGGAGCTCTCTCTCTTTCAATAAACTGAAGATCCTATACATCCAATATAGAATATGCCTAAAAATGTTTATATTTCAAGAAAAAATAACATTTCGCTGGATTAGAATAGTAAATCCACTACAGGGCATAATATTATTGGCCTTGTCCTTACAAATAAAGCACGGTGATGCACTTTTCTCTTTGTATCTCCTTCCTTGGTTAAGTCAGCTAATTAACTAGTTTCTTTCACCTTCAAAACCTCTATACCTGCTGAAACCAATATCTTGCAATTCAATGATTTCAAGAACACAAATCTCATTAAATTCTATGACAATATTTCAAAATTTACTTATAGCAGCATTGCATCATTGCCACAGGAGGTAACTTCACAAAGGAAGAATGGCCAACCCAAACAGATCTAATATTATTATTAATTTAGAAACTTAGTCACTCCAGTGATACACCAACTTAAATAGACTCTAAAACAAAAGACAAAAACTCATTAAAGTATATAACAGACCAAATCATCTTCATATTAAGGATATTAGCCAAATGTTTTTATTTATTTATATTCTGGTCCTCTCAGGCCCCATTTATACTGGCCCATCCTCGAATGCCCGATATCCATGCTAGGGTACCAGCATTGTACTACTCACCCCAGAATTTCTCTGGTACTGCTGGGATGGGTTGTGGATCTTAAGTGCATTCTGGGGGTTTGGTCATTTGTGCTATTGTTTGGCATTTTTTTTTATATGGGTTATCCACTTTTCCCTGCACCCCCCCCCCAACCTTGTTGGTTTCACCTGAGGGCACACCGCTCTTTGTGACATGCCTCCCCTTAGGGGGTGTCACCAATGAGCACCCTCCCTCTAGGTCGGGCACTTGCATCCCTCACTGCTCCTCCATCAGTTGCCCAAGCTACTAATCAAACCCAGGTCGACTGGGCTATAGTTAAGATTTAGCCCTCTCTGCCGCCAGACTGGCCACATTGTTTTCAGAAATTTGACTAAAAATTGAAGAATGCTGTTTGTTCTAGAAGCCCATGAATGTAGGTTAGTATCAGAACCCAAGGACAATTACAAATGCTTCTTTAACTACAATAGGAAAATAAGAAAGAACACCAAACATTGTTCTGAACTAATTTATAATGGCACAACTTATTATGACCTGGTAGTCGATATGCCAACATACTAGTAAACATGTTCAGAGCATAGTTTACCCAAGTGATGACTATCCAAAGCCCACTTATTTCTGAATCTCTCAATATCCACACCATCACTAAAGTACATGTACTGAAAGTAATTTCCCAGACCAGAGATATTTTATGTGACCAGATAATATATCTGGCTGATTAATAAACAGTACTAAACAAGCCTGGGCAGAGCCACACTTTAAAGTATTTAGCATGAACTCAGCCACATGCTTTTTCCATGAGTTTTGGAACACAGCAGTAGTGATGCCTATCTGTCTAAATGGCCTCACCATTGCAACCAGAATTATGGGCCCATCAGACTCACAAGTCTCATTTGCAAAGACTTGAAACATCATAACTGATCAAAGAACATAACAGATCAGTGGTGCAGACACAAAAAAAAAAAAATAAAATTATAATGCATAGTGTTTTTTTTATTTTTCAGTTGTATTTCCTGGTCTAACTCAACAACCACAAAGTGTTTGGTTTTGATTCTGAGTGCATATGCTGGATAGTGCTAGAACCATTTTCTTTCCTATATAGAAGGCATTTTGATGGCTCCAGTTTAATATAGTTTGCATTTGGTGGCTAATGGCTTACCAATGAATCTTCGTGACCTGCAAATTCTAGCTATCAGAATCTTCTCAATTTATGCTCTTGGCTTCCAAAGGAAAACAACATTGCCTGAACTTACAAAGAGCCAGATGGTTAACAACTAATGATCATACAATGTCTGGTGCAATATTCAGCCTTAGTTCAAAAGCTGATATCTGATTGATAATTCTCTTCTTATGTCATGATCAAATGAAGCAGTCTCATTGCAAAGACTAATAAAAAAGATAAAACAAAGTAATCATACTTTCGTGTTTTTGAGACCAAATGCATAGGATATATATCCACAAAGGTTGGGTAAAATCTCAGAAGTTAAAAGTGTGTCTATCTGAAAATACTATTGTCTCTGTTTATTCATTACTAACTTAGATAATCGTGTGGTTCTGTACTAAGTTTATTTTATATGACTTGATAAATATGCAAGCAAAAATGCTGAACAGAGTGAGTGTTTTTGCATAAATAACACTCACCCAGGGTTGTTATGAGGCCCAACGCCATAGGCAGAAGGCCTCTACACCCCTGGAAGGGTGTTATTTACACAAAGGCACACACCCTGGAGGTCATTATTGCACTTACAGAATGGGCAGTATATAAAATTGTTGTGTTCTACTTACTTATTTATTTTTTATTACCACTTTTTTATATATTTTTGATGCAATTTAGTTCCTCCGACTAATGTTTCAGACTTGCTGTAGTACATGTAAATTGTGTTGGAGGAAGTATTTTACATGCAAATTATAACATTTTTAAATAATGTCCAGATATTTACTTAATTCTTTTGATTATTAATGTTGTGTGTGTGTGTGTGTGTGTGTGTGTGTGTGTGTGTGTGTGTGTGTGTGTGTGTGTGTGTGTGTGTGTGTGTGTGTATCGAGAGGGGAGAAGTAAAATGTTCAAGTGTTTTGTATAATAATTTTTCCTTTAGAAGTGAAATCCGTATTGTTTCAAGATGGATCCAGAGCCTAGGGCTGTCTTAAGTTTTATCCCCACTGTCTTTGCATTTCCTAGTGCCAGTGTGGAAGATTGACAATTGTACCTAATAAGGGATCTGCTGATGCTTAGTAAACAAAAGAATATAGAGATGTTTAATTTTAAATGGGCAGTGGCAATAGTCTGATAGATTACAAAATGTTTGTCTGTAAGCTTTTATAGTACAAAAACGAATGTGGTTTCTTTGTTTGAGGAGACAAGACCTTAGTTGCTTAGGCTCTCACGTACGTGTGTTCTG
Organism: Protopterus annectens; assembly: GCF_019279795.1. Classification (NCBI taxonomy): domain Eukaryota; kingdom Metazoa; phylum Chordata; order Ceratodontiformes; family Protopteridae; genus Protopterus; species Protopterus annectens. Next base: position 605,508,836 of record NC_056728.1, on the reverse strand, counting down.
TTACAGTAAAGGAGAACATTCTACTTTGTGCTGAACTGTGTTGCATGAATTTATTTTGTACAAATATCTATATATATATATATATATATATATATATATATATATATATATATATTATGTACATACATATATAGTAGATTTATATACATACATATACATTTATAAAAGTTTTGACTCAGCCAGTGACTGAAATGAGCAATTCTGCACAAATCAGTTGCCTCATTACTGAACTCTACATAGAATTAAGTATAAGCCAATAACAGAAATTAAGTTAGTCCTTTATTCTACTTACTTTTCACAATGTAAAGTTGCCAAAATAGACTTTTACCTTACAGCTTTAACTTTTAGTAATTAATTATGTACAAGGTTTCTATTTGTTACTGAGTTTTTATTAGTTATGCTTGTGAGATGCAACATAAAAGTGTTTGTTTAACAATCTGACTAATATTAGATATACGAGAATTACTTTATTAGATGTTTTAGAATTTCTGCACTTGCATTACTTAGAGATTGGGTTAGTAGCATGTTTTCAGCCTGATTTGCCATTCTGCTAATTGCTGTCACATTGCAGCAAACTTAATGATTGTAAACTTTGCATTTATGTCTAGTATTTTGACTCAGATGAAGGAAGTCCATCAAAACATGGGTTACTGTCCCCAGTTTGATGCAATTGATGACCTACTTAATGGACAAGAACATCTAGAATTTTATGCCCGTCTACGTGGTGTTCCAGAAGCAGAAGTAAAGAAGGTAACATGGTTCTGTTCACCAGATATATGCACACTTTTTAAAATGGCTTGCTATTAAAAAGAACATACAACACAACATGAGGAAGAAGTCAATGCAACTATTTTTTGAATTAGTGAGAATCATGCTTTTTCTATTGCTAATCAGGGAAGTATAGTTAAGAGAACTAAATCTACAAATATGATTCATGTCACAAACTACATAAGAGGCTTAAATGAAAAGCAAAGTAATATGTCATATAATAAACAATTTAAAGTGTACCAAAAGTAACAATCAAGCTACTTGATTCAGAGGTAAAATGTCCTGATTGTGACCCGAACAGTCCTGGACTGATAAAGATGGTTCAGTTTGCTGTAATGACAGCATCCTACAGTGAGAGACGATCACAGCGTATTTTCCAAAGAACTGAGGATGAATGTCCAGAATTTAACCAAGCTGCATATGTTTAGCGGGTGTGCTCCACCTTAGTAATGTCTGCTAACCATAAGCCTAACCCTAAGCCTAACCCTACATCTAAGCCTAACCCTAACCTTAGCCCTAATCCTTTCAGTAAACATGCAGCTTACCTTAGAAAAATATTTTCCATAACACTCCTGCATTCCCTTTACATAACTCCTACTCCAACTCTAGTCATACATGCACACACACACACACACACACACACACACACACACACACACACTACTATCCCTCATACTCATATCACACACAGCACATTCACACAACAAGCTGTCCACTGACTCCACCATTCAAACAATTCATACTTCACATCTTCTGCTGGGCAAACAGCATTCAACAAAATTAAGCAAAACTGTTATAGGTTCATAGATTCATACAAAATTACTAGGCTAGCTGCCCTTGTGGGCTTTTTTAAGCCTAGCTAATTTTCCTTCTTTTGCTTGAAATAACATATCCCATTTGGATAGAGACTGGCCTTACCCATCCCATGGTTGATAATTATATATTACCCCTACCATAGATAATTTCAAGGGACCCATGTATGGAATACAGCTTTTAGGAACTGCCTCTGTCCAGTAGTAGGTACAGGGGACAGCAATGGGTTACATTTTCTATTTCCCATCAGTTGATCTAAGTTGCACTTGAAAATGTATAAGGAATTAACTTTTTTTATATGGATGGTAAGTCTGTTCCACAGCAGGGGTATCCTATGAGAAATATACTTGTCCATCCAAACCATTCTGCTGATGCTGCTGAAGAGGTTTAGATCCATAGGCAGAGTATTTCTGATGCCATTTGACTTGATGGTGTGCAGTAAATCCATCAGTAATCAGTCAGATGAATTCTTGTATGCCAGACATATCATCACTTTGCAGTCTATAGGATATCGAGACTAGTGAAAGTGCTTTGAGTTGGTCCATGTAGGACATGTTCTTTAGGCCTTGTGTCCTTTTAGTAATATATAACTGTGGGCATTCCAGTTGTTGCATGTGTCTGAACAAATGCATGCCAAAGGGTGTATTATATTCAATGAGTGGCCTAATGAGGACTGAATGAAAGGGGGTTAATAACATCCCTAGATCTACACACAATCCCTATTTTATAAGCTGTGCAGTTTAGAAGTACTTTCTTACAGCAATAGACACATGTTGGTAAAAAGTTAGGTCACTGTCCACATAGTTACCAATTCCCAAACAACCAGGTCACCTCTTAAGGGCATGTTGTCAATGTGATCGTTCCCTGGGGTACATGACTTCCCAAGGAATACAGTAATACACTTTTTGGCATTTAGTTACAGACCAAGAAGTTGACACCAGTTATTTATTTGAGACAAACGTTTTTGCAGGATGGCTAAGTCATTTGGGATTCAATGACTGCTCATAGCTTGCAGTCTATTGCAGGCTTAGTCAGCCAGCGCTCTTTGATGTTGTCTTTTACCTTAGAAGATTAGATGCCAAACAGCAGAGTTCCCATCACAGAATCTTGCTGGACTCTACTGGTGACTGGTAACTTTGCGGAGGTAATTTTCCCAGTTTTGAAGCATCTTTTCTGTGAGCCAGCTGGCAGTCCAGCAGGTGACATAGGGGTATATTCTGAGTTTGTTTATCTTTTCTACTATGCCTGAGTTGAGAACTGTGTCAAAAGCTGTGGCCAGGCTGATGCATGTGGTGTGTGTTATTTTGCCTTCATCCATTGCTTTAGTGACCTTTTCAAACAAAATCCACCAGGTTGCATAAGCAAGACCTGTTGTCAACATATCCTGGCAAAGAGACTCCGTTTTAGTTTACTGTTGCACATCTTATGCACATATGGTTTAGCCAAGCTGAACAGGCATTTTTGTAGTGCTCAAACATGATATCTACTCCTGTTTTGCTCATTTAAAAGCATCATATGAAAAAAATACCGCCTGCAGTGAGGAAGACACAAACTGTCCCTTTGGTGACTTTGTTTTTGTGTTCTCTGAACTCTTTGGACCATTAGAGTTTTACAATAGATGTCTTATCTACCGTTGCTCAATATATACGTTTTAATTGACTATTTTTACTCATGACAGAACTGTCCAAGGAAAGACATAAAATAGTCCATCCCTTTTACTGGGTTTGTAATTTCAAATCATTTCACTCCTTTATTGAAAATGTTTCAGCGACCTGCTTTTTCATCGGACGTAATTATTTTTTTTCCCTGTGATTACTGTGTGATGTTTGTACTGGAGTGACTATGGGAAATTCTTCTTTTCTATGACATTGTTGAATAGTCGACATACCACTGATTTGGTATTAACCTAAGAACCTTTCAGTACCTTCCCATGTTTTATTAAACTTGCCCTTGTCAGAAATAAACAGTCAAATTTCTGCCCATATGTTAAAAAGAATCATACCCAAATGCTCAAAAATCCAATCCTTTTAAAACCACAGAATTTGACTGAAGGCACAGAAGATGCAGCAATAAACATATTTATTCACATTTTATATAGGGCAAAGTCTTTCTTACAAGAAATAGCCCCTCGTACTTATAATAAAAGTGACACATATGATAATCCAACCCTAATCTAAAATATTATTGTAACCCAAATTCAAATCCTAACCTAGCCCTATAATTACAACTAATCTTAAACAAAATGCTAATCATAATCTTGTTACTCTAACCCTGGTGTTAAAAGTAAAACTAATAAAAACTAGCCCAAACACTAAGGGTATCCAAAATCAAAATGTTAGAATTTAGCTTCAACTATCTCAACACTGTAGTCATTCAGACAGATTAAGAAACAGTAGTATTTAATAAGTGCCAGTTTATATCTACTTTGTAGTGATATTCACCCTTTACCCTTAGGCATTTTATAAAGACCGGTGTACTTACTGAAACACATGCCATAGTAACTGTTAATTGCATGACTGGGAAACAAGCCTGAATGATGTTCCAGCAACCGGTCAATTTTATTTTATATGTGTCCATACCAAGGTGGCCAAGTATCACAACTTTTAATTAGTAAATCCAGATTTTTGGCCATTTCTTCTTTTTATATTGGGATGCAGTATTGTAAGTTAGACCATTTCAAATTGTTATCAATTTGTACTCTGCACTGTGTTAAGTTTTAAACCCCTCACACTGTAATTGCTATATAGCATTATAATGCAAAGTCACAAACAAGATAGTCCTGCTTCCATAAGCACTAGGATAACTGCCCTTCAAGGTCTTAGCACACTGTGCCTGCAGGTACATATGTCCTACTCACTCAATGAGACGTGTGACTGCCTATTATATTAACATCGCGGTATGCCTACTGACTCACTGAGACGTGTGACTGCCTATTATATTAACATCACGGTATGCCTACTCACTCACTGAGAGGTGTGACTGCCTATTATATTAACATCGCGGTATGCCTACTCACTCACTGAGATGTGTGACTGCCTATTATATTAACATCGCAGTATGCCTACTCACTCACTGAGACATGTGACTGCCTATTATATTAACATCGCAGCATGGCCTTCCTCATGGACTTTTTGTCACTGTGGCTGTTGTATGTCCTGTTGCTAAGCTGTAAGAGACAAGCAGGAAAGTAACAGTAGCTACCAAACAGCCCATCTATAAAATTACCAGCAAACCGGGGATGTACCGGCCAGCTATACAGATTGTAAGCCATAGCTCCATACCAAGAAACATGTAATCTTATTCATTAGATGTCATCTCAAGTAGTGAAAATGTTTGCAACAACATTCGTTACATACAAAGATCAAGTGTGAAACATAATCATTATGTTTATTATTACTGTCAATGCAGTAATATTAGGGGATGCAAGCAACAAAGTGCATGAAATCAGTTTGCTTAAACAAGGTCAATCTGTGTGATTACATATACTGTTCTGACATTTAAATTTACAAATGTTACCCACACAACGCAGTGACTGCACACATATATACCATTAATAGTATTCCAGAATGAGGTCTGATTTTACTTCAAATACATAACTATTTGGACGATGCATGATCTCTATTCAATCAATAAGCATAGTTCTACTGATCCTATAAAGGTTTTCATGAGTCTGACAAGAATGTAGCCCATATCACCATTACAAAACCAACTTTGTGCACTAACACATATGTGTTTGTGGTGCATTGTCATTCCAGCATAACAACAGCAATGTCTACTGATTATGTAGATGCTTTCAGCCTTTACATGCAATAAATATTGACAATCATGCAGTAAAGTAAGTACTGGAAATTATCAGGCCTCTTATAACGATCACACCATAGTATGAACATATGTGAGATGCATCTTAGCTGCAGGCCTGCAAATAATCCTCAGCATATATTAACCCATCATTTAATGTCATGGTCTTGTATAAGGCATACGCAACTATATTTGTGCAATGAAACATGGAGACGAAAAGCACCATCTGTTGTAAGGCTGAAATAATTAGTTTATGAATGAGATGCTATAATGGTGGAATGCAGGATAGGCAGTGAAGTTATTGGCTTATAGACCTAGTGCTAGACAGGAGGATAGGCTAGATATGTCAGTTAATTTGGGGCAGGGGTGTACACCTGGGATCCTACTCCTATTAAGTAAATTTTTTTAGATTATTACACTATGCTTTACATGTTGCAAGAAAGGTCAATGATGAATAATGATCTTGCACAACTCCTTAAAGTTTCCCAAACGCCTGGAGGAGGTAGTGACACCACAGAAGGGGGACTGGATGCTCAGAACACTTAGAGAACAAAGCCATGTAGAATAACAGATTATTAAATGACTTTTATAAATTGCTAGCCACCTATTTGCTCCTGGTGCTCTATGGAATGTTGGAGAAGGATTTCACCTTATACAGCCTTCCTCCTATTTCTAGGGGAATGGTTATCACATTGTTACTAAAGCTAGTTAGATATTTGCAAAAAAGAGTACCATTTAACCTATATCATTGATCAACATAGTTTCAAAAGTTTTAGTAGAAGTTTTATCAGAAAAGTTAGCTCAGATTCTCCAAAGTTCCTGAAACTCTATTAAATTACTCTGAAAGGAAAGGGAATAGTTTTGCTTAAACTCCTTCAGTTATTTTTTGTTCCCTTGATCTTGAAAATGTAGTTCACAGAATAAGTGATTTAATTCATTCAACAATACTGAACTCAGTTGCTCGAACCCCACCCCCTCCACCTTTCCACTCTTCGTATTTCATTTAATAATGTTAAAGAATTTAATTTTGTAGTTTTTTTTTGTTATAAACATGGTCATGATTATGAATGTAGTGGTTGGTTTTAATGAAGGAAATTTGGGGATTGCAGTCCATAGTCTACTATAATCTTTAAGAGGTAGCCCTTTAGTTAAAAAAGGGAGTTCATAATAGATCCTATTGAAGAAAGTGTAGTTGCTTGCAGGGCTGGAAAGACACACATAAGCTAAACAGCACCAAACCAATATTTGTGTCTCAGTTTATAATGTAGCAGCAGAATTCACTTATCATTTTTATGATACTCCTACATATCAGATATGGTTATTCTGCAAGCTTAAGTTTGTGTATATGTTTGCATCAGGATGTAAATCATTTGATTTTTGGGTGACTACAGCTCCACTGAAAAACTAAAACAAAAGTTTGTTATTAAATTAAGAGATCTGATGATAGTATGTAGAATTTCTAGTAGAAAGTAGAAACTGTAGTTTCCTGTTAGTCAGTGTTTGAGATAACTATTCTGCTAGTTACCACTCCAGTGTTCATATATTTACATATACGTGTGTGCAAATTTGTTTATTTATGCAAGTGTGTGTGTCTGCAGTGGACATATGTGAGGTGGCCGATTGAGAGATATTATTATATGAATCATATAATTTTGCATTACATTTTGACTTAAGGTGTTTTATTTACAATGTATTATGTGAGTGAAAATAGCATCCCTTTGTATCTGGCAAAACATACTGGCAAGCCTATGTCTTGTGAAATTATTCCATGTACCACAACATGTCTCATCTAACATATTTATTTTGTACCACTACAGAGAAATATTCACAGATTCCTTCTGATGCTCATCTTACTTAAATTTAGCACATGGAGTCTTGTCATAAGTCCATTATGTTTCATCACATTAGTTAGTGGCCTGGCTGAATGGTTCAGAGAGATGGAGTCTTGACTGTGACTATGACCCAAGACCAAAGTTTGGTTAGCATCCCCAGCACTGAATGAGCCATTTAGGGATGGAAAGGATCAAAGAGGTGTGGCCCATTCACTTCCTCTTGTTGGAGGGTGTAAAATACAATTTCCACTGTGAACATTGGTGAAACTACCTCTTATGTTATGAGGTTGGACCAGGGCTGCAAGAGAGAAACATCCATTGCAGAAGTGATAGAAATATCCTTCACAATTTGCCCATTTAATGTCCCCTTCTCTTGAGCTATGCTAAGTGAATGTAAGATGTTTAGGGCTAACCAGAAAAATATGAGTCTGCACTGATGGCTGCATTAATGATGACCACTCCTAGGTAACAATGGGGATTGACTGAGCTGATATGCCAGGACAGGGCTGATGATTGCAGTCAATGAGGATAAAGTATGAAAAAAAAAAAAAAAAGCAGTCTTTTGTTCCACTAAATTATTTTTGATATACTGCTCAGACATACAGACAGACAATCTTTTTTACTTTCAACACCATCTTTTTCTGGTCTATGAAATCATCTGATTTGTTTACCTGAGCATGTATATATAATACAGCCTTTAGGATAACAATTATCTTTCTTTCAAGAATTAAAGTGAGTGCATGATTGAACTTTACCTTCCTGTCTTATGTTCTTATGCCATTATTGCATTAATCTATTGTAGAGACTATGTTATAAATAGGTTGTCCTGTATCTCTTCTCATCAGCTTTTAAAAACATTCTTTTGAAGAGGTAGTAGTAATATACAACAGTGGTCCTTTGATAATAAATTATGTATTTAAATGTCTTGAGATAATTATTTCATGCCTTCTGAGAATATTTCAAGGATATTCTCTTAGACTCAAAACCGTTTATCTTTTGTCCTACTTTCAGTTCATCACAAAGGTGTGTTTTACATCATTTAAGTATATAGTTTTTTCAATGGAAACCTTACTTCATAGTTTGAAAAATGCATTTTTAATATTCAGTCATTAATTATGATTTCACATTCAGATAAATTATAACAGAATAAAACACATTTATATATTTGTATTTTACTGTCATATTTCAAAGTTATCAATAATTGGAAAATAGTCATTAAGTCTTTCAAAAGAGAGAAGCTAAAATAAGCAAGACATCCCTGCTTAATTACTGATCTGCCAAAATGCTTCTTATAGGTGGCTAAATGGGGTATCAGGAAGCTAGGCCTAGTGAAATACGCCACCAAATCAGCAGGAACCTACAGTGGAGGAAACAAAAGGAAACTGTCAACAGCCATGGCTCTTATTGGAAATCCACCTATAGTATTTCTGGTAAGCTAAACTTCTTAACCATGTTTGCAAAATGCATTTATTCAACATATAAGAAATAGGAAAGAAAAAGCTTAAACATCATGTCCTCATTAATTGTCATGGTTTCATGTATATATACTGCAGTATGGAAAACAGCTTGCAATATAAAACAGTTTTTGCTAAGTGTGTTTTGTGCTAATCCACTGTACACCACATATAACTGATAACTATCTGAAAACTGTGAATTTGAATAAAGTAGACATAATTGATGAAGAGCTGGTCATTATTTTCATTAAAACCTTTTTGTTCTTTCTTCTGTCTCTTATCATCTGTACCTGATTTTCTATAATGTTTCTGATTTTGCCTCATTGTTTGGCCCTGACCCTCATAATATTTCTGATTTTATGGTAAATCATTGAGAATTACAAACAATAATGCCAGATATGAGGGTTTCATGTTTTTTATTGTTCAGAAAATGCATGTCAGAGAATAATTTGTTGCTGTATTAACTTTTAGGCAAATATGAATAATATTTAAAATTATCTCTAATTCTGGGCCTTTATCCTGTAATTATTATGGGTATACACAGTATAGTTGATCCTTGAGCAAAGAAGTTAACAGCTATGCAAGAAAACTATACCAAGCTCTTTCTTCTTTCTCACTTTCTGAGATTTATCACTTGCAGCCTTCATGCTGCCAGACTGCTCTGTTCTTATTCTAATCATAAGAAAATGCTTTTCCAAGCCCAGCACTACTACCTGTATTTCTGTTACAGAGAAGCTGAGAATTATAGATAGCATACCTCTTAATGTCATGTGAGTTATCTGTATAGAGGTGCCGTGCAAATAAGTGAGATATAAATACACTGGAGAAATGACAATAATGACAAATGCAAAATTAGGAGCATGTTCTAGTGAAGTACGAGACAGTCCATGAGGAATATATGAATTAGTATCCCAGTAAGTCCCAGTCTGAGTAGAAAGACCAGATGACACAGATAACAGAATGCTGTGTCAGAGATTCAAGACTGTGGATCTTAGCAGCAACCTAGTTATCTTGCCATTGCACTGACCTTTGGAGATACCACACTTGACAAACTATGGTATGATGTGGGAGGTGTACCAGGCCACGTGGTCAGGAAAATTCTTCTGAATTTCTTCATGGAATTTCAGAGGAAGCTGTCATTTATTTTAGTGTTTAGAAAATCTTACATCTCCTGTCCAAGTTATTCATTTTAGTAGGAATTTTCTAACTGACAACCTCCCAAATAATTAGTGTTCTATAATGCATGTTTCACAATCAAATTGAAGTCCCTATCAGTTCATATTACAGTCAATCAACTATTAAGCCTTAGAACCCCTTCCTCTGCAGTGTGATTTACACCTGAGCATTAGGTTTAACCTTTTGAACTGCTGCCATATCTAGATTGTGACTTGCCATCCTAAACAAACCCCTTTCCCAACTGGACTCCATTGGTGAGTTTTGCCCATGTTAAAGTCACTTCCTTACTTGAAGTCTGATAGACCTATTAGTAGCAGGTCTCATTGCCTGATAGCTCAGATTCCCACAGTTGAAACTGTTCAGCTGTTACTAAACTATTTCCTACATTCAAACTCCTAAACCTTGGTTACCAGCAGTCAGACATTCCTGATGGACATTATTGTATACTATATTTCACAGTCACTGGCCAACACTTTATCTTTTAGATCAGTATCCTGTTTGGCCATAATCTGCCATCCGTAGCCTCCCATTCCAAGGTACTTTGTGATGAGTAGGTTCCTATCCAGGCAACTAGCAGTAGTAACTTTATCTAACTTCCAAGTTACTTATGCCAGATACTAGACTGAATCTCTCAGAAGTGTCCTGTATGCCACTTTCCAACATTGATGTGTACACTAATCCTTCCGTCCATCCTGGAAAAGCCTATACGTGTAATCTCAGTCTTTGACAGAGATCCCTCCTTCACTAGATCCTATGACCAGTTCACAGGATGCTGACCTAGCTATTGTATCTTTAAGCTATTAAGCTTGACCTCTGTTTTATCCTCACCTTGCCCAAGTCTCTTTTTTTTATTTTTTCTCACTTTCATCTTAGTACATAGGTGAAAAAGGTTGTTTTTTTGATAATTTTCACATGCAAACACAGAACGAGACTGTATTCATTTTCAGAGATATTTTTAAAACATTTGAGCATGACAGATGACACCATTGTGTCTTCTTTTTTCCTGACATACATTTTTTTCTCCTACCTTCCTTTCCAGAGCCACTTATTATCACAATCATTGAAGCTAGCCCGTAATGTTATCTACCTGTTTTTCTTTGCTTGTTTCTGTCTGTAAATCACCCGACCTATTTCAGTAACTTCCCTCCACAACACCTTGACTATTATGACTTTTTGATCTTGATTTATTTGAAAAGTGATGAGGAATCATTAATGCAGCATGTTTTTTTTTTTTTCTTGTGCTAACCATTTATTCTGTTTGTCACTCTTTATTCTATATATATATATATATATATATATATATATATATATATATATATATATATATAGTTCTATTTTCAAATCTCGAAATACTGAAATGTCGCATTTCAGTATCTCAACACTACAATTATGAACATCCATAATAACAAAAAAATATAAAACCAAAACTCACTACATTGACATTTTAAACTATCAGACAGGAAGAAGCAGAATTTAAGACCCAACCCTCCCCAATATAAAACAAAATAACAAACTAAATAAATACACTTAACACTACTCCATGAGACCAGATAACATCCCAGGCTGCATCCTACATGAACTCGGGCAGGAACTTGCAGCACCATTAGGCACCCTATTCAACCAAAGCCTGAGTACCGTCATCGTCCCAGCTGAGTGGAGAACAGCCACTGTCACCCCTTTGCATAAAGGTGGATCCTCCACCAATCCAGGAAATTATAGACCCATCAACCTAACTAGCTTGATCTGCAAGGCCATGGAGCGGATTATCATGGACCTCATTAACAAGGACATTGGCAACATTCAGACACTTGATCCTACACAGTCTGGTTTTGTCAAGGGGAGATCATGCCTGTTAAATTTAATCAACTTCTTTGAGACAGTCACCAAGGCCATAGATGAGGGGAAGATGGTGCACACTGCCATCCTTGACCTGGCCAAGGCCTTCAATACTATTCCCAACTCAGGTATAATAGATAAACTCTCTCAACTAGGCATCAGTCCATATGTTACCAGATGGGTAGCAAAATGACTCACTGATAGAACCCACCCAGTAAAAATAGTGGAAGCCATCTCAAGTAGTAAACCCGTAACAAGTGGTGTCCCTCAGGGACTGGTCTTGGGGTCTCTGCTGTTTAGGATATACTTCTCAGAAGTGCAGGCCAAATCTAGTGGGCTATGGCTGACCAAGTCTGCAGATGACTGCAAGCTGGGTGCTGTCATCAATTCCCCTTGTGATGTGGACATTCTCCAAAAGGGTGTCACCCAAACAAATGACTGGTGCCAGAAACATGGCTTTAAACTGAATGCCAAAAAATGCATCATCATTCCTTTTCTGGAGAATTATGTCCCCACAAATGATCACATTGATAATAAGGCACTAAGCATGCAATCAGTCATGAGGGAATTGGGCACTCAGGTTGAGAGCAAACTGACTTTTGACTCCCACATGCTGCCATTGTATGGAAAGCTTTCTACATGGCCCACCTCATTAGTAAGGGTATCTCATACAAGGACAAGGTGGTCATAACATCT